>NW_027411847.1:0-122860 GCF_047663935.1 Musca autumnalis
GCAAAAAATTATTTTGAAAATATCGCATATTAAAACGCGTTTTGGATGTGTCAGTTCTACTTAAATAAATAGATCGATACGCGTGTTTAAACTGCGCGAAAACAGATATTTAAAAACTCTCGTAAATCCAGAGATATAATAGATTTTTTCTAAAAATTGAGTGAGATGCTACATCCACGGTTCTTGATGGATCGCATTGAAACGGCATAGAAGGATGTATTTTTTAATGGTGATTATTGAAATCGGATGCGCATAAAATGTAAATGAACTTCGCGGAAATTATGACCATTTTACTGTATTTTGCACCCTTAAATGCAGCAGATGCTACATCGTGGCCGCCAAATAGAATTTGACAAACTGTACATCAAATAAGAGGGATTGATTCGCTGTGTTGGAAAATCGGATGCGCATCATGCCATTTTCATAATTACGCGGTTTATATGCGTCTCAAATGTTGTAATATTCAATATAACATTATTTTAACGTTATGCCACAATTGCAATTCCTTGTGATTTAATATAAGGTTCTAATAATATTATCCAATAGGAAAACTATATGCGAAAAATTTGTTACAACGGAATATCATCATTATTGCGTGAAATTTTGACGAAAATGCCGAATAACTCAAACATTTTTTCTCCAACTTTTCCCATAAAACCATAACAAAATTAAAATTAGAATAATATGATTTTAATTTTTTCGTAATATTTTCTTCGTATTTTTGCAAATAACATGAATACTATAGCTCCAACCTTCACAATTTAGGTTTCATTTTATTCCTCAAAATGTCTGGATGCTGTTATAATTTTTTTATATATTTTTCGTAACTATGAGCGCAATTGTTTCAAAAATATGTTTGTAAATACGTGAAATTATTTAACAAATTTGATTTTTTCGCGAATCCATTGAGACTTCGCGATTATTTTTTTGCATCATCGCAAAGGTTACGAATTCAGTTAACGATAATAGGATATAACAGCTAACTATATTAAGCCGCGATTTTTTTAGAATTTTTTCTAATTATCATAATTAAAACGGTCATATCTTTTGCGCGCAACGATCAAAGTTAATAACGAAAACAGATTTGGAATGCTGATTTTTTTCTTAATCTATGTACCAAAAATCATTGATGTAGTATCAACAATTTTTTTTGATTTTTTTGAAATGGAAAAGACAATTTTATACATTTTTCCTGATATATATCCATACATTCTTGACCTTGAGGATTTTATTAGTCTCAACAAACAATTAATATTAAAAATGTGGTAGTTGGTGGGTTCGAATCTTCGGCTTTCCTTTTTCACTTGCTTCATTGGCCATTAAGCTCGATTCCAACGAGAAATTAATTGAAAATAAAATCTTTAATTTTGAATCCAAAAGTCATCACGGAAAAATTTTTTATGTAATTTAATTTTTTGACCAAATATTAGTTAAGCTTTTGTGTTCCGGTTTATATATCGAGTTTCTCTATTTCCAAATTTGTAAAAAAAGCAAAAAAAAACCAACCTCACACTTTGTATAGTTTTACAATTCTCTGAAACTGCGCAAAACTACAAAACCAAACAATGAACTTTTAACCCTTTTTTTCGATTTCAAAATTTCCCCTACTCACAATCATTGCTCTACTACAACTGTCCTTTTTCGTTTTTACCATTTTGTTGTTTTTTCCATTTTTACCAACTATTTCCAAGTGATAATGCTACAACTAGTCATGGCGTAGAAGATGTAGTAGCCATTTTATGACAACATTTCATACATATTAATGAATAGAAAGTCAAAACAAACGAATGAATGAATTTCCATTCAGAAGGGACGGAACCATAATAAATGTCTAGCCAATAAAATATTCACCAAATATATACATTTTTGTACAGATTTGTTAAAACGAATGTTGGTTGTCATGGTAACGTCAAAGAAGCTTTGTTATTTTGTATCACAATTTAAGAAAAATACAATTCTATCCCTTTTTTGGAGAGTACACACTCTCATGTGTCGCAGTGTATCAAATTTGAATATTTGCTTATAGTTTTAACTTTCATATAAACATCTTTTTTTAATTTTAAGAGTTATTCCATTTCATACCTTTCATCTAAAGGTAAGGTTAAATTAGGCAAATATTTGCTCCAGCGACCGGCAGTGTGCTCTTACTGAGAGCATAAATTTCAATGTATTTTTTTCGCTCACATGCTCTCAGTATGCGCACACTGCCGGTCTCTGTAGCAAATATTTGCCTAATGTGACCTTACCTTTAGAATTATGTGAAAAAATATTGCCGCTTAAATTTTGTAAAATAACTCTTAACTGTGGTGCAACGGTATGCACACCCGCCTTGCACGCTGCAGTTTGTGGGTTCGATTCCCCGGTCAGTCAACCTCAAACTTTTCAATGTTGGCAAAATACCCCTCAGTAATGTTGGAGACATTTCCTGAGTATTTCAGCCATGTACAACTTCTCTACAAGTGGTGTCTTAAGACACGCCGTTCGGACCCAGCGAGAAACAGTAGGTCCAATATCATTGAGCTAATATGAATCCGGATGCACTCACTGATATGAGAGAATCCCCCCTTGTCCCCGTATGGCATTTTTGTGGAACAATTATATATATAACTCTTAAGTATCAAACGCCTCATAGTCCGCATATTAAATTATCCTTTTAACACTTATTTTATAGAAAAATGTTGTTATTAACTAGGGGAACATATAGCGTTGGCGTCATGTGTAACTTAGACTACTTTTACTTAAAGTTCTTAATAATATTCCCAAACTATTAAAAGCTGTTTTTTTATTTATAGTAAACCTTTACTTCCATACTGTTGTCCAATTTATTGTCAACAAAACTCTCCTCGACAACCTCTCTCCTCCTCCTCCTAACACTTTTCAATGTGTACATTTCATTTTAATTACATTATTTCCGCAACATTTCATAATGTTTTTATTTTTACATGTGTGACAAATTTCCATGGCAATAAAACAATTCGATTGCTCTCCACAAACAGCAATTGGCATGAAAAATATATTTGAATCAACAGAAAAAAACTACAAACTATACAAATCCTTGTTTTTATAAATCATTGAGAGGGAAAAAACAACAATCTTTTTCACTCAATAACGCCACCTTCAATTACTGTGACAATTTGTTAATAGCAGCAGTTGCCATAAAAACTAGGGAACTACCGAATATGTAAATCATTGAAAATTATGTGTTTTTATACCCTTCACCATAGGATGGTGGTATATTAAGTTTGTCATTCCGTTTGTAACTACTCGGAATAATCATTGTAGACCCCACAAACTATGTATATGCTTGATCAGCGTGCAATTCTACATCGATATAGCCATGTCCGAATTGGTTGTTATTTGGTATTTTGTGTCTAAAGAGGCTTAAAAATATTTCTACCAAAGTTTGTTTATATAAGTCCACGTTTTGGTATAGCCCCCATATAAGGCCCCGTATATAGTACACATAATTTTAAGATATTTTGAATGTGTTAGTCCCATTTGACCACAGAATCGATTTTAACTTTGCATTTTGCGTTTCAAGAGGCTAAGAAACATATCTACCATATAATGTTTACATGGGTCCACGATTTGGTATAGCCCCCATATAACGCCCCATATATAGTACGCGTCATTTTAAGATATTTTGAATGTATTAGTCCCATTTGAGCACCGAATTGGTTGTAATTTCGTATTTTGTGTATCCAGGGTCTAAAACACATTTATACCAAAGTTTGTTTATATAGGTCCACGTTCTTTACTTTAATTTAAGATATTTTGAATGTATTAGTCCCATTTGACCACAGTTGTAAGTTTGTATTTTGTGTTTCCACAGGCTAGGAAATATTTCTACCATAAAATGTTTATGTAGGTCCCATAGGACGATATCTCCCGATTGTCGGTATTTTGAGGGTTTTAGCCTCATTATCGAAGTGAAGTAGCTGAAATTTGGTATTTAGTGTTCGTTGGGGTATACAACTTTCCCCCAGATAGGTAGGTATAGGTCCTTCATATAGCCCCCATAAGACGGTACCTCCAGATTTTCGGTATTTTGAAGGTTGCGGCCTCAATAGTCCACCGAAATGGCGGAAATTTGGGGGTTAGTCTTCATTTGGGGTATAAAACATTCCATATGAAATTTGTCGGTACAGGTCTACGCCTTCATATAGCCTCAATAGAACGGTACCTCCCGATTTTCGGTATTTTGAAGGTTGTGGTCTTAATATTCCACCGAAATGGCTGAAATTTGGTGGTGAGTCTTCATTTGGGGTATAAAACATTCCATATGAAATTTGTCGGTATAGGTCACAGGTCCTCATATAGTCCCCATAGGACAATATCTCCCAATTTTCCGTATTTTTGAAGGTTTTAGCTATACTACCCAAAATGCCTGAAATTTGATATTTGATATTTCGTCCTCTTTTGGGATACAAACCTTTCTCCCAGAAATTTATCTGTATCGGTCCACGCTTTAATATACACCCCATGGACCGGTACATCCCAATTTTCGGCGTTTTGAAGGGTTTAGCCTCATTATAACACCGAAATGGCTAAAATTTGATACAAAGTCTTTGTTGTGGGTATAAAACTTTCCACCTGAAATTTGTCGGTATAGGTCCATGTTTTCATATAGCCCCCATAGAACGGTACCTCCCGATTTTCTACTTATAGTCGTTCTCCACCAAAATAGCTGATATTTAGTATTAAGTTTTTGATAGAGGTATGAAACATTCCAGCCGAAATGTGCCGGTATAGGTCGACGTCCTTAAATACCCCCTTAGGACCGTACCTTCTGATTTACGGTATTTTGAAAGTTGTGGCCTCAATATACCACCGATATGACTGAAAATTAGTATTTAAATTGCCGTGGGTGTATAAAATGTTGCAGAAGAGGATTATCTGTATAAGCCCTTTTCTTCAAATAACCCCATAGAAGCGTACTTCCCGATTTTCGATTTTGTAAGGTTGTGTCATCAATATCCCATCGAAACGGATGAAATTTAATATTTAACCTCCGTTGGCGGTATAAAACTTCCCACCTGAAAATTTCCGGTATTGTTCCATGTTTTTATATACGCCCCATAGAAAGATCCCTCCTAATTTTCGGTATTTTGAAAGCTTTAGCCACAATATTCAATGGGAATAACAGAAATTTGGTATGTACTCTTCGCTGGAGTTACGAAATTTATCGGTACAGGTTAACGTTTTATAAAGCCTCCATAGAACGGCGCTCCCGATGTTGTTAACTATCCAAATCCAGAATATACAGGTTTAGGTCTAGTCGGTTTTCCCCAATTTTATGTATATCGCTCAATTCGGAAAATTGTAAATATTGGTCCACGTTTTGGAAAGAACAAAAATGTCGCCCCATATTAACTGTCTTGAAGGGAGTATTATCAGTTGAGATATATGTATGTACTACTCCTGCAATTAAAGAAAGAGTTTAGTACTTTCATAAACGAAATAAAAATAATCGTTCCTATTCACTTCAATACAGTTCGTGGTGGAAGGTATAAAAATTCTACCCGGAACTTAACGCTTTTCTTACTTGTTTTTTTTTTTCTTTTGGTCAGCAATGGGGTTGAACTACAAATGTCTTATAATTATGGTATAGTGTGATTATGATTGTTAAAAAAATTTACGTAAAGCAATTATAGAAATAGTCTATTTAAAAGATTAAAGTGAAGAAACTTTTGCTTGATTATATTTCCATAGGGGCTGCAACAGAGTACAGTCAATTTGATTATCATCTTACCAAAAACTAGATTAATTAAATGTTGTTAATAATAACCCAGATTGTAATTAAAAATTTCAAAAACTGAATATTAGCCGTAATGGTCTCAACAACTATTTGGCCGATTTTGAAGGAATTCTAATAGAAGAAAGGATTAAACCTTTATCTTTCAAGCACCAAAAAATAACAAATAATCATTTTAATATCTCTTTCCTATCAACTGTTAAAGAATTTTGCTCAATAAAAACTATTCTGAATGACGTATTACTCACGACAATATGTATACACCCCATTGAACTCCATTAATAAACTCATGGGCTTATTTTGTTTTTCTTATACCCCAAATATAATCGCTACAGACGTTATATACACTTTTTCAGAATCCTTTTCAGCAAAATTAGGAATGTATTGGTAGATCGAAAAGAATTCTTCTCTTGGTTCCTCTGAATCGATCCGAAGGCTATGGCCTACGTAAACGGATCATTAATTTTAATGTAGCGAATACTTAAATTGGTCTTGAAAGAACTTCTATTTTGTTTTAATGTTACAAACTGCTTTATAAATCGCATACTACTCTATAGTATGCCATTTTTTCAAATTTTTACTAAAAAATCCGCCTGCTGTCTAACTAAATTAAAATCAAAGTTCAAAAACCTATACAACAAATGTCCTTTACAGTAAATGCAAATTGCATTGCAAATACGTATCAGACACATGCTGCCATTGCTATTTTGGCTAAAGAAAAAAAAAATTAAAAAACACTGTAGCTGTCATCAGTGAAAGTATTTGGAAACTGGGGTCAAATTAAACAAGCCCGTGCAGACTACAAAATACAAAACAACACAGAGAGGAAATAAAAAATACAAAACCACTAAAAACTTGAATTTGCCTTGCGGCTGCAACCAGGAAAAATGCATGCATATTTATGCTGTTCACACTTTTTCCCCTAGGTATAATGAAATCGAAATTTTAAATAACATAACTGCTGAAAAAGCACAAAAATACAATTCCATTATGTGAAAACGTATGGAAATATATGCGAGGTGTAATAATCCTCAAAGATTACAAAAGCTCTGAAGTGGATTGATGTACACACAAAGAACATCATGTTGAACAAATACTTACTATACAAATACCTTCTTATTACTTCTAATACTTTCCTAAGCTAATAAAACCCATACAAATGTGGTTATATATTCACATCACTATTTGCATATAAGAAACGTTGTCGTATCAAAGGCAACTTTTAAGACCATTTATTTGTTTTGTAAAACTCAAATATGAAAAACAAAACTAACAACAACAGCAACAATAACTATAAAAACGAACTGTTTCAAAAGAGTTATAAAGATATATACTTCTAAATGTGTTCATATTAGCGTATAATGTGAAAATTTGATGTTGCCGTGCCTAGGAATCGAACACGGATATTTAGTGTAGAAGGCGGGATGGCTTAACATATCATGACGGTGGCACCCACCTAGCAGACAACCAGCAAGGACTTCTCATAAAAAGACCAGAAGTCCCTAAGGCCTTCATCTAGAAGTCCACAGGATCTTTTCATAAAAGAGCATGAGGTCGTTTTGTCAAAGTAAGTTTTTTATAGTAAACCTTGTTGCTACTAGAATTAAACTTATTTATGGCAGATCTGTTTGGAGAAGAAGTATATTTTCAATATGTTCTGGTATGCCTATAAGTGTTGTCAACCAGTATACGCCCTTATGAATACCCCCCACTATCTTCTCCTTGTAGTCCACTAGTTCAATCATAGTATGGCGTTTTATGGTTCACAAGGACGTGTTAAATAAATACTTGTAATCGTCGTACGATGCTGGTGTTGTTGTCATACTAAAGGGGATAGTATAGGCTTTATATAATAATTATAAACTATTGTTTTTCAAAAGAACAAGGACATCAAAAATGTCCTTGAAAATTTAAATCATAAAAAATCCTTTGAAAACATCCTGCAATTTTTTTCAAAAAAATATATGTTAATGGCCTTGCAACACTTCCCGAAGTTACAATATTCTAGCTTTCTTAGTTATTTTTTCATAAATATTAATATGAATTTCTTCGAAGAAAACAAACCATATTATTCTATATTATTGTGCGTCATGAACAAAATTACAAAAAAAATAGGAACAAACCATATTCTGACAACGCAGGATGATTGAAGACCAAAAATAAAAAGACACGTGTCTCCGCGTTTTTCCCCATCACTTCCACTTTCGCGGTTATGGGCTCCAAAGGTTTGAGACCTTGTTGTTATAAGGGATCATTTTGCCAGACTCATATTTTCTAAACCTCTAAAAAAAATTAATTAGCTCTCGGAGGCAAAGTTGTAGCTCCTGTCTTAAGAAACTTATTCTGAACACATACAATCCACCAAACCATATCTTCAAGGTCAAAATCGTCAAGGTAAAATTTTCCTTATAATTTTTTCTAGGGAAGTGTTGCACTACATGAAGGATCTTTCAAAGGATCTTTTATGATTTAAGTTTTCAAGGACATTTTTGATGTCCTTGTTATCCTGAAAAGCAATAATTTATAATTATTATATAAAGCTCACGCTCTCTCCTTTAATATGACACCAACACTAGCATCGCGCGACGATTACAAGTATTTAAAATATTTTTTTGAAAAATGTTGACCTTTGAAATTTGATTGTCCTCTAAAAGGTCAAAACGATGAGAAAATGAACAATTAACAAGTAAAAAAGTATCAGTCGGCTTTGCCGACAGAGAAATACCCTCAGCCTACGAGAATTGAAACATTCATCTACGGACAGATCGAATGTATTTAGGGTCTTTTCAGAATTTTGTGACCCTTTTTGGACATTTGAACTTGCCGACAAAAAAGGTGGATTAGGATTAAAGTTCAAAAGTGTTGCGGAGGTGGTAGTTGAAGGAATGGACCGACATAGTCCTTTACGGTTGTTGGTCTTATTTCGGGAGTCATATCTTTTCAATAGATATCGCGCCCACTAGTCATTTAGTGGGTCATCGTATAACTCTTGGACCAGTATGCCAGGAAGCATGGACTTGTCCACGGAGAACATAATATCGCTGTACACAGGACCACAACGAACAGGATCGGTATACATTTCCAAAGGATCTTTGAACAGAACCTAAACTGCACATAGCCACAAACGTTCAACTTTTGTGAGGGAGGTACTCTAAAGAGAGGACCGATATGGACTATTTTAGAAGTTAAACTAATTTTGGACAAAATATTAGGAGATCCAAAGTTTGGACCAAATTAGTTGCCTCGTTCAAGAGATATCGTGCATACCATTTTAGTGACATTTTTTTAAATATTGGGGGAAGTACCGGAAGTTGTGGACCGGTATTGCCCATCTTACTTACTTACTTACTTACTTAGCTGGCCCATTACAGAACATTTGTTCTACAGGCCGAACTAAGAAAAGATCTCCAGTTCTCTCTATTTGTTGCTTCGCTTTCTGGAATTCCGCGCCTTTTCATCTCATCATCCACTTGTTTGCGCCATCTATTCCTTGGCCTGCCAATTCTGCGTGCACCGCCAAGCGGTCCGCGTTTATACACCTTTTTAGCGGGGTCATCATCGCTCATTCTTATGATATGGCCTAGCCAACGCAATCGCTGCATCTCGATACGTTTAACAATATTGATGTCGTTGTACAGCAGATACTGCTCGTGGTTCATGCGACGTCGATATTCACCGTCAACGCAGATTGGTCCGTAGATCTTTCGAAGAGTTTTTCTCTCAAACACGCCAAGCACTGCTTTATCTGCTTGCGCAAGTACCCAGGCTTCGGAGCCATACATCAGCACGGGTAGTATCAGTGTTTTGTAGAGTGTTATTTTTGTTTGACGAGATGTGGCTTTGTTTTTGAACTGCTCCTGCTGAAGCTTGTACAATCATATGTTGTTACAACAAAAACCAAAGCGATTCGAGAGCAGGTTCTAAACTTAACCTTTCCGAAATTTTCTGTGGGAGGTACCCGAAGGAGTGAACCGATAGAGTCAATATTGGAACCTCATCTATGTCTGGTAGAAATTTAACGATGTGTAAAGTATGGACCAAATTGGTTACTTCCTTTAAGAGTTATCGTGTGCACACATTTTCCGAACATTTTCGAACTTTTGTGGGGGAGGTACCTGTAGGAGTGGACCGATATGACCCATCTTCGAACTTAAACTAAGTGTGGAGAAAATACTACTAAGGTCAAATTTTGGACCAAATCGGTTCATCCGTTCGAGAGTTAGCGTGCGCACCAGTCAGCCAGACAGACAGACGGACGGACATTGCTAAATCGACTCCAAATTGTCTGAAACGGATTTCGTCCAAACATACTTGGGGTCTAAAATCGATATTTCGATGAGGCACATTTTGCCCGTATGAAAGTGTATATACCCTCGTTATCATAAATGCCATTTTACTCCATTTTGCCTATAGTTTCAAACGTATATAGTCCGGTTCAAGTGTAATTTTGGCTGTCGGACGGTGTTATCATATTTATACATACCGTTAAACTCAAAGCATACAATTCTTGTAAACTTCTAATTACTTTCAATAATTAACTGAACTTAATGCAAATTGTATTGGCACAACCTTTTTGGCTGCTGTTGTTTACAAATTACAAAATTAAATACAGCTCATTAAATCGTAATTGGTGGCAGACACAATTATGTTTCTTAAACACCTTTCAAAATAAGGTAAACAATAGAAATGCGGTATCTTTCTCTCCCAGTCTCCAATCCATCCACCAACAATACAAAAAAGTTCACAAAGAAAACTGGATACAAAAACGAACAGCCTTTGTCATGCCTGTCAAAAGGCAGCAAAGTTTCGAAAAATGTTTTTTTTATAATCTTCTTTTTTTGGTTTGGATAAAGACAAACATTTTTTAAAACACTTCATCAACATGGGTTCTTCGTAATCGGAATGTTGAAAAAAAAAACTTTATATAATTCAAATTAAAACTTATTAACCCAGCTTGGTGGCTAATCTACACAGTTCACGGTTGCTAAAGCGAATAAAAAGAAAATTAACAACAACACCACAGTAAAAGCAAAAAATGTATCAAAAACGTGTTTGAAATGAACTTTTTGTCCCATTCTCTTAATATAAACCCACATAATTACAAGCCCAAACTACTGCCATACCTAACAAGACTAGAAGTAAATCCAAGCCGAATTCTTGATGCAATATCCATTAAAGCTTTGGCTAAAATTACTTTACATATTTTTTTGTTCAACATGGTTGGGTAATATTTTGCCAATGACTTTTAGCGGCCTCTATTTCGTGCCATCATCGCAGTTACTCTCAACATACCATGCCATGCCAGAGCTACAGGCCACGTTTTTTGTTTTTGGGAAAGGAAAACAGGCCGCACATATTACTGACACTTGAAAATGCTGTCGGAACACACATCGTCTGGTGAGTTGCTTAATGTCTGCCCAAGTGAGCACATGTTTAGCTTTACAAAAGCAACAACAACAACAGCTTCTAAATAAAACGGGTGTAGTGTTGGAGGTTATATTCGCACACATCCCTCGGGAAACAAATGTAGACATTTATTGCAAATGTTATTATTTATATTGGCTTGAGGTAAAAAGTACGCAAAAAATAGTCTTTGATATCGGTGAAGTGTGGCGTTTTTATATTAGCTTCATGGAGCGTATGAGCAATTTTATTTTCTGAAATTTGTTAAGTGGCAAATTTCAAGCAATATTTTTGCAGGAGACAAACTTTTTTCTTCATCCAACTCCAATTCAACTTTATCTTGTCCACTTAACGTCTAAGTGTTGTCAGAATATATACGCCGGTTCTCATGGGGTTTCACGTTTCAGTGATTAATCAATAAAAGTGGAGTAACGGTTATTAGCATTCTTTATGATTTAATTCAGTAAGCCATATATTTAAAAATCAAATATGAGATATAAGATAACATACCCAAAAAACACACAACAAAATCAGCAAGAGATAACTAGACAGGGGAATCCTATGCAAATGCATATATGGTTAGGATGGTCGTAGAGAAAATCTGATTAGACAGAAAATCGTTTTATCACAAATTAAAACGAATTAAGCCCAGAAAATTTTGCATATTTTGCATATCATGCATATTTTGACATATTTGCATAGAATCAGGATATGCGGTCTAAAAATTCCACCGAATTGGCTGAAATTTTACACCTGAAATTTTCATATAGCCCCCATAGAAGGTACCTCCCGATTTCCGATATTTTGAAGGTTTTGGCCTCAACATCACACTTAAATGGCTGACATTTTGTATAAAGTCTTCGTTGGGAGTATAAAACTTTCCACCTGAAATTTGTCAGTATAGGTCTCCGTCTTCATATAGCCTCATAGAACGGTACCTCCCGATTTTTAGTATTTTGAAAGTTGTGGCCTCAATATCCCTCCAAAATGGCTGAAATTTGGTATTAAGTCTTCCTTGGTGGTACTTTTTATACCCTCCACCACAAATTTCAGCCATTTCGGTGGATTAATGTGGCCACAACCTTCAAAATACCGAAAATCGGAAGGTACCGTTCTATGGGGGCTATATGATGACGTGGACCTATACCAACAAATTTCTGGGGGAAAGTTATGTATATACCCCAACGAAGACTAAATACCAAATTTCAGCCATCTCGGTGTGATAATGAGGCCAAACCTTTCAAAATACCGAAAATCGGGAGATATCGTCAACATTTTATGGTAGAAATATTTCTTAGCCTCTGGAAACACAAAATACAATGTTACAACCGATTCTGTTGTCAAATGGGACTAATACATTCAAAATATATTAAAATGACGCGTACTTTATATGGGGCGTTATATGGAGGCTATACCAAAACGTGCACCTATATAAACCAACTTTGGTAGGAATATTTTTTGGCCGCTGGAGACACAAAATACAAAATTACAAGCAATTCGGTGGTAAAATGGGACAAATATCTTAAAAATTCCTTTAAACGACGGCGCGTCACGCATCATTTTGTATGGGGGCTATACGAAAGCATGGACCTACATAGCCCCCTTTCAATACCAAAAGTCCTATGTACATATAATAGATTTTCCCAAAATTTCATCCACCTACGTCAATCCGTTCGGACGCTAGAGTGATTTCCACAGACGGACAGGCGGACGGACATGGCTATATCGATGTATAATTGCACGCTGATCAAGAATATATATAGTTTGTGGGGTCTACAATGATTATTTCGAGTAGTTACAAACGTAGTGACAAACTTAATATACCCCCATCTTATGGTGGAGGGAATAAAAATTGTACATACAAACATTTTTGTTCCTGTTATTGAAGTATTTGTTGCATAAGAAAATATGTAAAACGCTTAAGTTTTGCATATGCAAAAATTTATGCATTTTGCATATGTCATACGTTTCGATTGCAATTTAATCAGAAGCCAAAAATATGCCCAATCCCAAAATCTGCTAGTTTCTGCTAGGACTTTGCGGAATTCGCTTTGAAGGCCAAAGACGATCATGTGGTCTTCTAAGAGTAGAAATTCTGGTATTCTAGAAAAAAATTGATGTCTTATCAGAAGACCTTCTCGATTTCCAAAAAAACAAAATGCAAAAAAAAATAAATTGCTGTTTTATTAGATAATTGTATGGTCTTCTCGTAGAAGATCATAGGGTTATCCTTAACATGCCCACTTAAAATCTTGTAACTTTGAAATAAACCTCAACAAACCTAAATTCTCCAACAAAAAACTTGTTAACGAAACAATTTAATGAGCTGTCACTAATGCCCCAAAAGCGATTAAAACAAACCATAACTCATTATTCTGCAACTCCAACGTTCATAATTTGTTAAACGTAAACAACAAAACTTCCAAACCTTAAGCTATCAAGATAAATTTAAACAGGATCATTTGTAAATTCGTTTAACCCTTACATGAAAAAATCAACATCCTTTTGTTTGCTTAACTTATTTTTTCTTGTTTGGGCTTACTACTCCTTCCTGTTAACTTAATTTTAAAAATCACTTTCAATTTTCTTAATAGGCTCCTTAACAAGAATTCAATTAACACAAAAAGTCGACTCCTCTGCTACGTTGGTTTTTTATTTTATCTTATGGGTCGAATACTCGTGTTGAAATTTACCAAAAAAATAACAAATATACACATCTAAAAGAAAACCAAAACAAGAAAAGAACATTACATGGATGTTGGAAAGAAACTTTTTGGTAAATATGGTTTTCATATTTCTTCATGTTGATATTTACTAAAATACAGATAAATGCATATACACCCAGTGTAGACAGATTCATCTTGCCTATAAGGAGAGTTATACTTCATGTCCGCATGGCAAATTGTGTAAATGTCTATTCTGTTGGTTGTTGGTTTTTTGTATAATTACATTGTAATAGCCTGCCATCGTTTCATTTTATGTTTTTGCTTGCTTGCATATTCAGGGAATGTGTAACTGTCACGAACATCATATCCTTTTAGGAAAGTGTTATAGCCAGCTTATTTGTTAAAGTATATTTAAATTTAAATAAAAATCTAATGGATTTCCATTCTATAAATCATTAATGTATGCTAAAGGTAACACTATGCAACACTGAAAATGCCAACAACTTCTAGTATGCATTTTTTGAAAGTACAAATTTAGACTACAAAAACCTTGTAGGGTTTTGTCCTGTCAAATCCAGTTCGGATTTTACGGCCTCATCTAAACCGGGCTAAATCTACGCTTTTTTGAATTTATCAGGCCTTTATCTCAGAAACGAATAGGAATTTGGCCTTGCTGTCTTTAGCAATATTGTAGCCCTAAACTAGTAGAACTTATCTTTCGAAAAAACATAAGAAAAACTCCATCTAGGGCATCAAAATCTATAAAATATAGAATATTTTACATAATTGCTGAAATTCTGGTCAGTATCGGCTAAACTATTGGGAGTTGAACCAAGTAACCATTTGCAAAAATATTCCAAATAAAGATCTCAGCAATTCTTCAGAACATTCTTAAACTCTAAAATGCTTACTTCATGTTGTTTCAGCGGCATTTTGCATCATATCTTTTACTACACGTATTCAAACACAGTTCACACCAACAGTTTATTCTCGCATTTCAGATTTCACTACATTATTGACTTTTTTATTAAATCGTCGTTGAAAAATGTACTGAAAACAACGGCATAGAGGCATTTTACAACAATGACATGTTTTGAAGAGTTGTGTATTACATTCCAGGGAATATTTTTCCAGAAGAAAATATTCAGAAAAAATTAACGGTTTTGGAGATACGGTGCGAAATGTATAAAAATTATGGCATATTTGCATATATTTTGAAATTTGAGGCAATAAATGTAGTTTTTCGAGTTCATTATTTCTCCAAATATTTTATTCTTGTTGTTATCTACAAATTTGCTTTAAAGGTTAGAAGAAGATTCGCATTGGTTTCAGAGATATAGCCCCGAATTTCTTTAAAAACTCAATATTTAACCATGTTTAGATGGGGGTCATAAAATCCGAGCTGGATCTGACACAACAAAACCCAACTAGGGTTTCTTGTCGTTTGGGTCCGTACTTTCAAAAAAACCTTAGTTCGAATTGTTTGCACAAGATCACCTTAATTGCACAGTGTAATAAAGAACCAAGTTCAGGTCACTGCTTCGTAAGAGTAGCGACGATACTTATACGCTAATTATTACACTATAACGAATTGAGTTGTGTTTAAAACTTTAAGGCATTAATTTATATCATTTTTTGATATAAATTACACCATTTTTCGCAAATAAACATGTCACATTCCGCTCAACCATTTTCTTGATCTACAACGTCATCGCCTGATTGTTTGCTTTCTATAGTCAATATTTTTAAATGCGTTACTGAGAATTGGTCGAATGATTTTTCATACATCTGTAATAGAGAGTCGTAATATGAAGCGTTTTCTTTGATTTGACCATTTATGTTTACAGAGTTTAATCTCTGCAACGTTGTTAGGTTAGGGATGCCGATAGCGAAAAATCAAACGTATTTCAAGAGAATTTTCAAAAAGAAATGATTTGAAAATATTTGCTAATTATAGAAGACCAATGGAGATATTTTGTTTATATAGAAGCGATATTCTTGCTAAAGAAGACCACTCAAAAGGGTTCTGTTTTTCTAGAAAACCATTTTTCCTTTTCATAGAAACCTTTTGAAGGGGTATTATTTTTATAAATGACCACCTGAGTGGTATTTGGTCTTCCTTCTATAGAAGATCACCTGAAGGGGTCTTTCTATAAAGTACCCCATGAGTGGTTTTGGGTCTTCCTTCTATAGAAGATCACCTGAAGGGGTCTTTTTATAAAGTACCCCCTAAAGGGGTCATCCTAAAGGTATATTATTTCCATTGAAGACCACTTGAAGGGGTATTTTTTCAATAGAATACCACTTGAAGAGGTCTTCTTTTTATAGAAATCTACCAGGAGGGTTTTTTTCTAGAAATGACCACTTGAAGGGATTTCTTCTAGAAGACCAATTGAATGGGCCATCTTTTTATAGAAGATTAACTGCAAGAGTCTTATATCTATAGAAGACCACCTGAAGAGGTCGTCTTAGTATAGAAGCCCATCTGAATGGGTCTTCTTTCTATAGTAGACAATCAGAAGAGGTCTTCTTCCTATATGAGACCGCCTTAAGGGGACTTCTGCTTATAGCAGACCACGTACAGGGGTGTTTTATTTATAGAAGACCACCTGAAGGGGTCTTCCTTCTATAGATGACCATCTGAAATAGTTTTTTTCTATAGATGACCACCTGAAATGGTATTCTTTCTATAGAAGACCACTTGAAAGGGTCGCCTTTGTATAGAAAACTTTTTGAAGTGGTCTTCTTTCTATAGTGGACTAGTTTAAGGTGTCGTTTTTTCTGTAGAATATTACCTGCAGGGGTCTTCTCTCTATAGAAAACCACCCGAAGAGGTCGTTTTTGAATAGAATACCATCTGAAGGGGTATTCTCTCTATAGGATATAACCTAAAGGGGTCTTCTATCTATAGGAGACCACCTGAAGGGGTCTTCTTTATATAAAAGACCACCTGAAGGGATCTTCTTTCTAAATATGACCTCCTGGTTCGCTGACAATTCCTTCTGACATCCCTAACACCACAGCACAGTCTGTGGGTCTGTGTATGTACATAAGGGAGACACACAATTTTATTTATTTTTTATTTATTTATTTTATTTTATTTTATTTTATTTATTTATTTATTTATTTTATTTTTTTTTTTTTTTTTTTTTTTTTTTTTTTATTGAAATTGTATCCATTTGACTCAAAAACCTTATACATGAAAATTTTATGGTGATCAGTTAATGTTAACGTGTGCACTCGAGCGATCTTTGTTTCCATAGTATTTCGTATGGAGCCAAAGCTGCATTTTCACGAAAATACTCTAAATGGCGCAATTATGGTCCAATCGATGAAAAGACTTTACCAGCTCATTGTTGTGCTAAAGATTGTGATGATCGGTTCACGATAAACCGTGCGCCTGACCGATCTTGACCTTTGGCCCCATACACATTACTATGCAAACAAAGATCGCTAGGTTCGCACGGGTTAACGTTAACCGATCACCATAAAAGTTCATATATAAGGTTTTTGGATCAAATATAAAAAATATGGGGTAGGAGTTCAAAAAAAAAATGTTGTCACCCTAATGTACGTATATCCCCAGGAGATCCTAACTAGTACAGACTGTGTAACTGGATAAATGCGAATGGTATAAAATTGGTGTGGATGTACTATGTTCGAACGTACATTTCATATGTGTGTCTGTATGTATATATCTGTCATGGCCATGCACAGCACAGTTAGCTGTGTTGCGAATGGCCAAGTTAAATTGATGTATAATTGTGCTCTAGTGTCCTATAAACGTAAACAACTTTAGTAGTTAGAGTAAAATTAGCTTCCTTGGCGTTCGCTATTGTATTTTGTTGCTGTGGTTGTTGTTATTTTCTTGTGAATCGGAATCAGATAAGAGGTCATCATACCATGATTGAATTTGTTCATGTTGTAGAAATGGACGGAGCGGGAAGGGTGTGCAATGAATTCAAATTGATGTCCTGGTGCCGATGGGTAATGTTGTTCTTTACATGTCGACCTCATGTTGTTGTTCAAGTCGGTGTTGTTATTGAACTAGTTCAAGTGTGAGAATTAGCCTGATGCTTTTGTGTTTGTTAGTTTTAAGTTTAAAGTGAAATCGATTGATGTAACTACCACTGCCATTTTACATCGCCAGCATTAAAGATTTCCAAAGACCAAATGGGAGGGAAAATTACATCGCATTAAATTTCTGAATTGACCAAAAGCCCAGATGCAATTGAAAGGAATATATGAATATATGCTTCTATGGCAAGGAGTGATGATGACAACAGCGTCAACAGTCTTCTTACAGCAATCAAGCCAATGATTGGCTAGTTTTTTTACAATTGTTTTCTTTAAATAAGAAATAGAGAAAAGTGCCACAATATTTTTAAGTCTTATAAAAAATGATCAAATAATTCCGTATAATTTTTCATCTATAAATCTCATTGAACAATCGCTCCTCTACGGGTGTTTAACTTTTATGTGGCCATTATATTGTTGTTCTATAGCTTCCCACACAAATCGTTTGTTTATTTTATTTGTTATGAAGGATATTTTTGTGTTGTCAGCATCAATAATACAAAATCACATTTAAATTCCATTAAGACAATTAAATCTTTTGATGGTTGCGTATGGGTCGTTTTTTCTGTTTGATCCAGCGTATTTCATTCGTAGCGGCATTCATTGCAAAATTCGCATTTGGTTGTTGTTATTTTTGTTGGTTCTACTTTGCAGAACATTTACAATGAATGGGTTACTGCATAACATGGAAAATCCTTTTGATTGTCCGACACAACCAATAAAACGAAACCAAACTTTTAATGGAATATGTTTAGTTTGTAGAATTATCGTAGAATTGACGATAAAAAAGTGAATATTCTGCACTTTTTTCCTCCTAATTTATAGGGTTTTCAAGCATTTCTACATGTCTTCTATAGACAACAGAAAACCACCTGCGTCTCCCTAGACAATGGTGCACCACTTCAGATTTTCCACAGACAATTGAAACCCCTTCAAATCGTTTTCAGATTACAAAAAAAAAAATGTTGATATCGTCTTTAGCCAACAGAATGCCCTTATGGTAGTCCATAGGCAATAGAAACCCTGTAGATATCTTACAAATCATATAGGAGGCCTTCGATGGATAATAGAAACCTTTTAAGGTCTTGCACAGACATCAAAAGACTTTTGAGATCTTCTAAAGACAACAGAAGACTTCTTGGGATTTTTATCTACACAACAGAAAACTTTGCGTTACGGTCATCAAAATAACTACAGAAGAATTTTTGTGCAATGGATGATCTCATCTATAAACAACAAAAGACCTCCTGAAGTCTTCCAACGGACAACGGAAGACTTAATGAGGTCCTCCGGAGACAACTTTCAACTTCTTGGGCTCTTCTATAATCAACAGAAGACATCTTGAGGTCTTCCAAAGAGAACAGAGAAACTGTTTTCTATAAAAGTTTTGAAGACATCAGGACATCTCTTAAACAAAATTGATGATCTTTTGAGGTCATCTATAGACAAAAGCTGATTTCTCCCGGGTTTTATAGATAACAAATTACTTCTCTTGGTCTAGTAAAGACAACGTAAGATATCTTGAGTTCTTCTAAAGACAACATAATACATTTGATGTTTTTCTATACACGAAATTCCTTTTGTGATCTTCAGAAGACAACAGAAGAAGACCTCTTGCGCTCTTTCATAAATAACACGAAGCCTCTTAAAGTCTTCCATAAACAACGGAAGGTCTTCTATGGTCGTCCTTAGTCCACAGAAAAAACTATTGAGATCTCTAAAGTCCATAAAAGCGTCATAAGGTTTGCTATAGACAATAGAAGACATCTTGAGGCCTTTAAAAGGCAACGCAGACTGAATATAGACAACAGAAGACTTCTTGAGTTCACCTTTAGGAAAAAGAAGACCTCTACAAGAGGTAATTGAAGACCTCCGGAGGTCTTCTATAGACAACAGAAGATCTCTTAAGGTCTTCTATACACAAGAGAAGACCACCACAGGTCATCTGCAGACAACAGAAGACGTTCTTTTATAGACAAGTCTTCTCGAGGCAACAGAGGACTACTTGTAGTCTGCTATAGACAACATAAGACATCTTAAGGTCTTTCAAAGATAAAAGACATTCACTTGAAAACTTCTATAGACAACAGAACGTCTCTTGAGGTCATCTATAGACAACATAAGTCCTCTGAGTCCATTCACAGTCAGTCGAAGGCCTCTTGAGGACTTCTAAAGACAACAGTAGACCATTTAAGGTCAGAAGACCTCATGAGGTATTCTAAAGACAACACAAACAGATTCAGACTATAGACAACAAAAGACTTCTTGTGGTCTCCTATAGGATATAGAAAACATCTTGAGGTCTAAAATAAGAAATAAAAGACAACTTGAGGTCTCCTATAGGTAATTGAAAAGAAAACATAAGACTTCTTGAAGTCCTTTGGTTTTCTTTTTTTCCTCTTGAGATCTTCTACAGGCAATAGAAGGCAACTTAAGGTCTTCTATAAGCAAAATAATGCCTTTTGAAGTCTTCCTAAAGCAACAACAAATGAATCAATATTTTGTATAGAAAACCAAAGTCCTCATGCGTTGATTTATAGGGACGTCCGGAGGTCTTCTATAGACAACAGAAGACCTCTTGACAACTTCTACAGACAACAGAAGATCTTTTGAGGTCTTTTTTACACAAGAGAAGACCACCACAAATCGTCTGCAGACACCAGAAGACCTTCTTTTATAGACAATACAAGACCTCTTGTAGTCTGCTATAGACAACATAAGACATCTTAAGGTCTTTCAAAGATAATAGACATTTTACTTGAGTACTTCTATAGACAACAGGACGTCTCTTGAGGTCATCTATAGACAACATAAGTCCTCTGAGTTCTTTCGCATTCTACCGAAGGACTTTTGAGGACTTCTAAAGACAACACAAACAGATTCATACTATAGACAACAGAAGACTTCTTGTAGTCTCCTATAGGATATAGAAAACATCTTGAAGTCTAAAGATAGAATACCCCTTAAGATTATATCCTATAGAGAGAATACCCCTTCATAGAAAGTAGAAAATATATTTAGGTCTCCTATCGGTAATTGAAAAGACAACATAAGACTTCTTGAAGTCCTTGGGTCTTCTTTCGACAACAGAAGACTTCTTGAGGTCTTTTCTACACAACGGAGGTCTTCTGTAGGCAACAGATGACCTGTTGAATTCTTCTATAGACAACAGAGGATCCCTTCAATTTTCTTGAGATCTTCTACAGACAATAGAAGGCAACTTAAGGTCTTCTATAAGCAAAATAATGCCTTTTGAAGTCTTCGTAAAGCAACAGCAAATGAATCAATATCTTCTATAGAACATCAAAGTCCTCATGCGTTGATTTATGGGGACGGAGGATACCTTGTAGTCTTCTTAAGACTTAGGTCTTAGAATAAAATATTAAGGTCATCTAAAATCTCAGAAGACTTTCTAAAGTCTTCTATATACAACAGAAGACGTCTATAGGTCTTCTATAGACAAGAACTCCTTGCGGTCATATAAAACCTCAAAAAAGATTCTAAAAGTCTTTTAAAGATACACAGTAGAAGACCTTTGAGATCTCCAATATACTATAGTAGAGATATTGGGGTCTTTTATAGGCAGTAGAAAGTCTCTTGAGATTTTCTTAAGATAAGAATATAAATTTTTAAGTCTTCTGTAGACAGCAGATGAGTTCGTGAAGTAGGTGAGATGAAGACAACATAAGACCTTGCAAGTCAATTCGTTAGATCTACTAACGACAAGATTATACCTCTGGAGGTCGCCTGTAGGCAGCAGAAGGCCACCTAAAATCTGCTATATACAACAGGAAAACCAACTTCTAAGGACAAAAGAAAACAAAAAAACCTCTTAAGGTTTTCTCTAGAAAATAGAATTCCCTTGAGGACTTCTAAAGGCTAAGAACAGCTCTTTAGGTCTCCTGTATTCAATAAAAGACCTCTTGGGATCTTGTATGTAACACAGAAACAGACGAATTCTTGTGGTCTTCTAAGGACAGGAGTAGGACTCTGGAGGTCTTCCTCAGAAAAGCGAGGATCTCTTAATGTATTATGTAGCCAGCAGAGGACTTCCTGAAGACTTCTATGGACATCTTGACGTTTCCCAGGCAACCAAGGAATCTTAAATCCTTACTTACTTACTTAGCTGGCCCATTACAGAACATTTGCTCCATAGACCTAAGAAAAGATCTCCAATTCTTTCTGTTTCGTGCTTCGCTTTTTGGAATACCGCGCCTTGTCATCTCTTCATCCACTTGTTTGCGCCATCGATTCTTTGGCCTGCCAATTTTGTGTGCACCTCCATCGCTCATTCTTATTATATGGCCTAGCCAACGCTATCGCTGCATCTCGATACGTTTATACGTTTATATTGATGTCGTTGTATAGCAGATACAGCTCGTGGTTCATACGACGTCGATATTCACCGTCAACGCAGATCGCTCCGTAGATCTTTCGAGGAATTTTTCTCTCAAACACGCCAAGCACTGCCTTATCTGCTTGCGCAAAGTAGCATCTGTTGGCCAATACAACTCTTCTTTTTATCTCACAACTGATGTCGTTTGTTGTGTTTACGACGGTGCCGAGGTATACGAAGTCTTTTACTACTTCAAAATTATAGGAACCAACGTCAACAGTTGACCCGATCCCTATGGACCCATTGCGCGTCGACACCATCAACATAGTCTTCCCGCCGTTTACCGCCAGACCCACTTTAGCAGATCTTTTCTTCTTTCTTCTTCTTTTACTGATCGTCCCATGATGTCCATATCATCATAAGCAAGTAACATGTGGCTATTGATGTAGATTGTGCCACTTCTTTTGACGTTTGCCTCTCGTATAACCTTTTCTAGCAGGATGTTGAAAAGATCACACGAAAGGCTGTCTCCTTGCCTGAAACCTTTTTCTGGTACAAAACTCTTCGGAGAGGTTCTTTCGTATTTTAACTGAAGATCTTGTGTCAGTTAGAGTCATTTTACAAAGCCGAATGAGCTTTGCGGGGATACCAAATTCAGACATGGCGTGGAATACCTTAGAACTGTCGGCTGTCGAAGGCTGCTTTATAATCGACCAAAAGGTGGTAGGTGTCGATCTGCACCTCTTGGGTCTTCTCCAGAATTTGCCGCAGGGTAAATATCTGGTCAATGGTGGACTTGCCAGGTCTAAAGCCGCATTGGTATGGTCCAATTATTTCGTTGACCATGGGATTTAGTCGTTCGCATAATATTCCTCACACTATCTTGTAGGCGATAGGGAGAAGACTTATCCCCCTATAGTTGGAGTAAAAAGACTTATCTCCTTTCTTATGGATGAGACACAGGATGCTCAGGTTCCAATCATCGGGTACGCGTTCTTCCTGCCGGATGGAGCTAATTAGCTGATGCATACACCCTATCATCGTAACGCCTCCGGTTTTAAACAGCTCGGCTGGTTGGCCATCAGCTCCTGCTGCCTTATTATTCTTCAGTCGGTTTATTGCTGTCTTTATCTCATCTTGGCCGGGTGGTATACATTCAATACCATCTTCTGGGATTGGATCTGTGGTATCTTCGTCGAATTTGCTACTATTGGATACCAAGAGTTTGGAAATATGCTCTTTCCATATGATTGCAGCTTACCGATGTCCATCTTCCGTGGTGTGTCTGTTCGCCCTTTGTTTGCTACGTTTAATCTGGTACGTATCTTTGCTGCAACAAGGTAGTGGCCCGAGTCTATGTTTGCACCTCGGAACGATCGTACATCCAACACGCTTGATGCATGTCTTCCATCTATCACACCGTGATCAATTTGATTTCTTGTTTTTTTTTGATCTGGCGATAGCCAGGTGCCATTATGAATATCGAGATGCTTAAATCATGTACTGCTAACCACCCTGTTTTTGCAGCTGCAAAGTCTATCAGCCTCATACCATTGTCAGATGTGTCGCTGTGGAGACTGAATTTCCCGACTGTTGGGCCAAAGATATTCTTCTTTCCAATTTTGGCATTAAAATCGCCTAGTATAATTTTAATGTCATGGGCAGGGCAACGGTCATATGTTTCTTCTAAGCGCTCGTAAAATATATCTTTGGTCTGTTCGTCCTTGTCTTCAGTGGGAGCATGAGCGCAAATAAAGCTGATGTTGAAGAATTTTGCTTTTAATCGAATTGCAGCTAGTCTTTCATTCACTGGGTTGAAGCTGGAGACCAGATGTTTTAACCTCCGACCAACTACAAGTCTTATGGGTGAACTCGCGGCACATATTAGCTCACTACCTTTAAGGGGTGTTAAAGGCAGTTCCCCAGGAGATACCACGGGGAGGTCAGTGTCCACTTGAGATGAAAGAGGGACTAAGATAAATCCAGGGCTTTGCCATACTAAAGCCGGTCAGGACCGTTCCTTCCTCGAAAATTCTTCAGCTCTTCTATAGATTACATAGATAACAAAATACTTTTGAGTGTTTCCAAAAACAATACAAGACTGATTTAAGTCTTCTTTATATTTTTAGGGAAATTACAAAAAAAACAAAATAATTTTTTACAAAGGGATTTGACACTTCATATTCGGACAGCTGGTGTGACACCACTACCTGTTCAATTTGCCTTGGTCTTCAATATATTAGAAATATATACAAACAAATTAGTATCATCTATAGGAAACAGACGACCTCTTCAGGACATCTTTTCACAACGGAAGGCCTATAAAAGTCTTTCGTAGACAACATAAGACTGCTTGTCATTTCCAAAGATATATCAAGACTTCTTATGGTCTTATGTAGATAGCAGAAACCTTATTGAAATATTCTGTGCGTAATAGAACATAGCAAAAATGACTTTCAATTGTCTTGCTTGAAAAATTGTTGGTAACTGATTCCATTTGTCCGACAAAGCATTTACGTATTGCCACAACTTATACGACCTAGAAAACCTTTTATTTTTAATTCTTTCCAAAATTATTTTCTATGTGGTTACTTAAAAAACTTTTTTAACAAACCTTGTTGGCAACAATTCCAACAAAAACATTCAGAAGTGTGCAGATAAAAATAACTTTAGACGGAAATTTTAAGTGAAATCTCCAAGAGTATTTTTCTTGTAATTTCCCCATATAAATTTTGGCAATTAAAAACTTTTTAGCGGAACGAAACCCAACATCTTCTTGGAACAAAATACCAAAACACAGTAATAAAAGAGAATGGCTTAGGTGAGACTCTGTGGGAGATTTATGAGAAAATAAACTTATTTTAGACAAGTTAATGTAACGACAAAGACAAGACAAGACAAAGTTACTCAGACTCTGATAGAGAAAGAGTAAGGACATTGTGTGTAGGAACGCCTATGATTTAGAAGCAAAGTTAAGTAGCTGACATTTATTTTGTTGTCGCTCCAAAAAACTTGATGACAACTTTATTTGCTTAACTTTCAGAAATAGGCAATGATGTCTGAGGGAGATAAGAGAACGGACATTTTTCCAGGAAAGAACATTTTTAAAAACCTTACATGCCACAGCAAGAGAAAACCAGCAAAATTTTTAGTTTTTGTTTACGAAATTTTATCTCCATGCGATATCCAAGGTCTTCTTTGGCTTTTAAGGGGTAATACAATAATAAATTGAGGGTTAACTGACGAAGGATGACAACATGCTATTAATTGCCATGTAGTCTATGGTCGGTCGGTCAATAGTAATTGATTTTCTATTGTTATTAATTTCCTTTTTGAGATTATTGTAATCACATTATGTGGTCATGGCCCTCTGCGGTTTAGGCTTCTAAGGAAGTGTTGCCTAATTACAATACAAGATACAATAGAAAAGACAATAAATAACAACGTAGAACGAATTGCAAAGTCACGCACAACAAATGCCCCACTACAGAACAACACGCGAAATCCAATAATTTATTATTTTTTACTAAAGCCATGGCAACTTTTATCCACAAACCACATCCCCACAGCAACATCAGCAGTAGACAAAATACCATGAAATCTTAATGGACATATTTCCAAATCCACAAATGTCTTAATTAACTATAGTTTCATTTAGGAGAATGACTGAATGAATGTCTGATTGAATGAAATGTCCTCAATGATGAGTGAGACGGTTTTATGAGCCTTTATTGCGTTATGAATAAATAAACACTTTGCACGTCATACGCCGATATTTCAGGACAATAAATAAAATTGCTTTTGGAATTTCATGGACATTAACAAAGCAACCACAAATGGAATTTTAGGCTAATCAATATCAATATTTTATTTTATGGTAGAAGGTATTTCATTAATGTGTAAGGGTGCTCAAAGTAATTGAGGGGAAGGTTGACATAATTTGATAATATTGCGATACAATTTATTTGATGGAAATGGAACATATTGTCAATGTACATATATGAATATCAACTCAATGTCATTAAGAGTTTAACATAGAATTGAAAATGTCACCGCATTCTGGTTTAAGGAAAATGAAGGACTGTAGGAACAATAAATGGGATGCAAAGACAACAGACGACCTCTTGAAATGTTTTACAGACGCCAGAAGATTTCTTGAGGTATACCACAGATCAGGGAAGACCTCTTGATGTTAACTGCAAATAACAGTATGTATCAGACAGGAGGCCCCCTAAGATCTTCTATAGATAGAAGACATCTTAAAGACTACTACAAACTAAATATCGCTCAAGCTTTTGCACAGACAATAGAACATATATTCTGCAGTCAGAAGACCTTCTGAGATCTTCCATGGTCAGGAAAAACTCCTTAAAGTCCCTTCTAGATAAAAGAAGATATTTTGATTCCATACGTCACAGAAAACAACTTGAGGTCTTCTATAAAAAAAGAACAAAAGAAGACTTGTTGTTGTTGAAAATACATCTTGTGGTCTTCCATAAACTAACTTATGGTCTTAAACATACAAAAGAATATATCTTAAGGTTTTTCATAAACCAGATAAGACCTCTTGAGGGTTTCTATAGACCATTAAAAGCTTCTCAAGGTCTGTTATAGACTAAAGGAGACCTCTTGAAGTATTCTACAGACTAGAAAAGACCGCTTGGGATCTTCTTGACGTCTTCCATAGACCAGAGAAGACCTCATGACATCTCCCATGGACCAAAGAAGACCCTTTAAGCTCTTGTATAGACCAGAAAAGATCTTTTAATGTCTGTTATTGACCATATAAAACCTCTTGAGTATTTCTATAGACCAATGGACATATTATCCTGAGCTCTTCTGTAGAAAAGTAGACTTCCCGTGGTCCGCCATAAATACAGAAGACCTTAGGGTTACGAAAATACGTCTTGTGGTCTTCAATAGACAAACTAATATATTTTGATTAATTGCCTCGTTTAGAGTTAAGCTTGATGATCAAAAATTTGTTGCAATGAAAAAGTAAAGCCATGGAGGACTCGAACCCACACAGTCACCAAATTACGTGACCTGGTTTCGCTGTTAGTTGAGCAGCTCTTCAAACGTATCGACTGTGGGATGGATTCTCTGTCCTAGAACTTGAGTTTTCTATGGACTAGAAAATATCTCTTTTGGTCTTTTATAGGCGAAGGAAGACTTTTTGAGGTCTTCTATAGACCAGAGAAGACCACTTGAAGTCTTCTATAAACTAGAGAGGACCTCTTGAGGTCTCCTACAGACAAGAGAGGACCGTTTGAGGTCTTCTATAGACCAGAGAAGACATCTTGAGTTCTTCTATAAACCGCTGAAGACCCTTTGAGGTCTCAAATATATATTTCAATGTCTTCTACATACCAGAGAAGACCCCATGGATTATTCTATAGGCCAGAGAAGACCTCTTGAAGTCTTTTATAAACCAGATAAGACCTATTGAGGTCTCCATAGACCAGAGCAAATATTTTGATGTCTCCTATTGACCAGAGAAGACCTATTGAGAACTTCTATAGATCAGAGAACACTTCTTGAGGTATTTTTCAGACAACAGAAGTCATATTGAATTCTTACAGAGAGCTCAGAAGACTTCTTGAAGGCTTTTAAAAACAAAAGACCTCTGGTCGTCTTCTATAGCGAACCGAAGGCATTTCGAGGTCTTCTATAGACCACACAACGAACACCTCTTGAAGTTCTCTATAGACATCTTGAGGTCTTCAAAGGACAACAGAAGAACTAATGAGGATTTCTTTCTATAGACCGCCCAGAAACTATTAAGGTATTCTTTAAATAACAGAACACCTCTTGAAGCCTTGTTTAGCCAACAAATTGTTTTGTTCTATAGACAACAGAAGACCTTCTTCTTCTATAAACAAAAGATAGCCTCTTGAGGTCTTCTACAGAAAACGGAACTTAGACAATAACTTGAGAACAACTGCAGACAACAGAAGACCTCTTGGAGTTCTCTGCAGACATCTAACTATCTAATGGTCTTCCATAGACAACAGGAGACCTCTTTGATGTCTCCTATAGACAACAGAAAACCCGTTAATATCATTCATGGACAAGTGAACGCCTCTTGAAATTCTCTATAGCCATCGGAAAACCTCTTGAGGCCTTCAACAGACAAAAGAAGAACTAATGAGGCTTTCTACAGACCACAAAGAAATTCTTGAGATTTTCTATAGGCAACAGAACATCTCGTAAAGTACTTTTTTAATTTCCGATAGACAACACAAGGCCTACTAAAGTTTTCCGTAAAGAACAGAAAATCACTTCAGGTCTTCCATAGGCAAAAAAGACCTTTGGAGGTCAGAGTAGACGTCTTGAGGTTTCCCATATACAACAGATCATCGATTGAATTCCTCCATAGACTTTCGAAAGTCTTCCCTGGGCTTTCCTCTTTTTTAAACAGTTTTTGTCTATAGGAAAGGCAAGAACAGACATCGGAAAACCTCTTATGGTTTTCCATAGGCAACAGAAGACCTATTTGGGTCTCGTATAGACAACAGAAAACCCGTTGATATATTTCATATAAAAGTGAACGCCTCTTGAAATTCTGTATTGACATCGGAAAACCTCTTGAGGCCTTCAACAGACAAAAGAAGAACTAATGATGATTCCTACAGATCACAAAGGAACTCTTGAGATTTTCTATAGGCAACAAAACGTCTCGTAAAGTACTTTTTTTATTTTCCGACAGACAACAGAAGACCTACTAAAGTTTTGCGTAAACAACAGAAAATTACTTCAGGTCTTCCATAGACAAAAAAGACCTTTGGAGGTCAGAGTAGACGTCTTGAGGTTTCCCCTATACAACAGATAATCAATTCCTGCATAGACTTTTGAAAGTCTTCACTGGGCTTTCCTCTTGCCTGTAGATGTTTTTAACAGTTTTTTTGTCTATAGAAGAGTTAAGAAGAAACCCCTAGAAGTAATCTGTACACCTGATAAGACCCCCCGATGTCATCCATAGACTAGCAAAGACCTTTGAGTTCTTCTGTCACTGTTGTCACTACTTGCACGACATATAAACACTCTTAATATTTCTAGAAAAAAAGTTTGTTGTTATTAAAAATAACTTCGACAATATAAACTTCGACATAAAAAAATCACCAATAATACATATGGTAATATTCAAAAAAGTTTTACAATCGTTGAAGTTGAGGTTCACCATTTAATAAGTCGCGAACTGTTAATATATTTTATAAAATATGAATATATTTATATTAATTGAAGTGTTTTAGCCACGATCTCATAATATGGACCATAACAAATAATTTTCGCGGAAGCTGCGTTGGTGGTAATATAAAAAAATGGGAAAAATGTGTTGAAATAAACAAGTTTTTTTGTGTTCTTTCTTGATTTCTGGCCAAACCACGCAAAACTCAAACTTGTGCTCAAAGAGAGAACTTAAGAATACCCCTTGGGCAACATGATTCTTGTGTATGACTTTTCGATATATTCACTGCATCCCCCTAAAATCGATGCTGACATTTTGAAGTTTTGATTTCAGTGTTTTTCGAATTTTTCTTATAATTATATGGTGCAACTGGATAATATTTTCAAACTAGTTACAGGATTGTAGAACTTGCGATTCCACGTCGTTCGATGTATATCTCATGAGTGTGCTCCCTACAGCTTCCTAGTAATAGGATCCCAAAGGCCAAAATTTGGTGCGTACATTTTCTGAAAAAACCTATTTTTTGGCTTTAAAATTTACAACTGTCGTACAGGTACCCCTGAACCCCGCGTGATTTTAGTTTTTTTACGTGCCGGATCTAATAAGACCTTTCGCGTTCGAATCCATCCACTAAAACGACGGATATATATACCTTGAAAGTAGGAAAATCTGCAAAAATATATTTTGACAATTCCGCGAATTGAACAGCGCTTTTCTTTGATTATTTTTACATAAATGTAATCCTTTATACGCGGTTATAATATTTGCCAAAAAGAGGTTTCACAATTTACAAAGATTCGGGAGTAATATCCCTATTTATCCCAAAATAGGATGTGGTGGCACATCCGCAGTTCTTGACGAATCTGTCTAAAATCATTTATATTGACGTATTTTTAATAGGCGGCCATTGAAATCGGATGCACCTTATAATCATATGCACATCGCGCAATTTTTGCCCACTTGAATGTTTTTTGAATAGTAAGATGCAACTGATGGCACACTTTGGCCGCTGAATGAAACATGGGAAAATCCATGCATATTGATAGACATGGACTCCCTGTATCCGAAAAGCACATGCACCTCAACTGATTTAAACGGATTCGCGAATTACACACTTTTTAACTTTTGTGTTTTTTCTTTGATTGTGATTTCAATATTACTCTGTACTTCTTATTTCTATTGCTTATCACAGAAAGCAAATATACTTTCACGATGACTAATTACTTTTTTTCGTAGAAGTTTAAGCAAAATACTTCAGGATTTGGATGGAAATTTAGCGAAATAATGGAAAAACTACCAACATTTATTTTTCAAATTTTTCGTATTTAACCAAAAATATATTTTTGAAATAATTTCCAACAATAAGTTTCCGTTTTTTGTTGTTGCTGTAATATGAAAGTTATAAGCACGATCTTTATAATTTTGGTCTCACATTTTTCTACGCGTTGTCTAGATTCTGTACGTATTTTTAAATTATTTTTTTAGAGATTTTTTGGCCTCTGATTTAGAATAAATAAAATTTATTCCAAGATTTCTTCAATATTTTTTGATTTTCCGCGAAAATAAAAATAAATTTAGCAAATATTTTAGCATCTACGGATAGATATCACATTCTGCTAACGATTCATATATACATGTTCTTATTACAACTCAATAGGAATTTTTAAATATTTTTTCTTTACAAGAGAGTAAAACCGCATATAACTTTTGAGTGCAGCATCCAATTTTGTGAACGCGAACAGATTTGAAACCACGATTTTTTTCTTAACCCATGTACCAAAAATGGCGGATGTGCTCGCCAAAAAAGTTTTTAATTTTTTTTCTATGTAATTGTAAAGGAAATTTGAAATTTACCATATATACATTAAACAAGCATTCAGAAGTGATAATTTGCCATTTAATAATGCTACGCATAAAGAAAGTAAAACAATAAAAATCATTTTAAATGGACAATGAAAGAAGATCGTAAAATGGGAAAATATTTACGAATTGGCTAGTTGAATGAAATTGTGAATAAAATTTAAATAATCGTTTCAAGTTAAATGAAATTTTTGGCGTGAAACCCGGACGAAACAGAGTATATTAATAGGGGTGTTGCGCATTGGTAACGTCATTCATACCTATTGTATGTAATTTTAACAAAGATAGCCCAAGCAGGTACTTTGATGACCTTAGACTTCTCATGAAGATGCTCCACTGATATCATAAAAAAACAACCCGTTGCAAATCTTCTAATGAATTGCGGTAACATACGACACCGGACTTTTTTTAAAGTCTTTCACTTAAGGACAAGCTTTTTATGTGTATCATCATCCGTTTTCGAGCTACAGTGGGCACCGCTTTCAAAAATGCCATTTCGAAAAAAACCGCGTTTAAAACTTCGATATTACATACAAATCACAGTGGTTTTTTCTACTCTAGGACTCATATGTCAGCCAATTTTTGTCCGATCTAAAATTTGCCATAACCCCTTAAATACCACACATACATATGACATATAATTTACAACTGTAACAACATCATGCGTATGAGTTGCGACAGCATGCACTTTTGCACTTTTTTTTCTCAGTTTTGTTTTGTTTTTTTATCAAGGACCTAACCATTGAGTAGGTGATACAGATATATTACATTGTCAGCTTTAATATTGGCTCGTACATAATACTACCTACCAGCCTGTCTATATATTTACATAATTGAATAGTCTCAAGGCTGCTGACACATACAGTGCTGTGGATGTGATGACCTTGCATGTTCTCATCTGATAAATTCTAACAAATCTGTTTGTTATTATTGTTTGTTGTTCATGCTGAAAATTAACCTTAACTGCAACAATGATGCGATAATATTGAGGTGTTGATAAAAATCTCATAATTTAGATGTCATGTAGGGCGCCTTAAGGTAGACATAAAGCTCATTGCGTTTTAAGGGGAAATTAAAAGAATTTCATGATAAGGTAAATAAATAAGGATGGTAAAGCAGATGTTAAAAAAAAAAAACAAATCATGGAACTAAATTTAAAAATGTTTCAAGAATGAAAAAAAAAAATTTAAATTAAATTGTCACCATAGATGGTATATGTTGCAATACGTATACCAAACAAAATTCCATGAATTTATTTGTGATATATACAATTTAAATGGCAATCATTTAAAGGTAAAGAACAAAACAAATTATAATTTTAATAATGAGTTTTCATGTTGGCAATAACATAAAATGATCAAATTTAATATGTTTAAAGGGGGAAATTACAAGAAAGTCACAAAGAAGTTTGGCAAACAAATATGAAATTAAAAGTGCATGGTATAAAATACGAAAACATTTTAAAATTAAAAGATATTAATTAAAAATTAATTATGTCTGTGAAGCTAAGACGTAAAAGTTGCTGCAGCGTGTATACGCACCAGCATTCGATGGAATTGCACATTTTGAAATGCTTTTTTAAACAACAACCACTTATTTTGCAAACAACGAACAAGCAAAAGATTGATATTTAGATTAGACCCACAAAAAAGGTGACGAAGTTCTTACCTGCATATCTAGAAGTCAGAATCAAAATCAACTGACTTTTGTTATTTGTAGCGAGAAATTCGGGAGCACGCAAATAAGTTGGAAAACAAGACGGACGAAACAGTTCATGGATATAAGTTGAAGAACTCCAGTTTTAGTTACCGACAAATGTTGTCATCAATAAAAGTTGACAACATTTTTGCTATCGGCAGGACTTAGCGACAGCTTTATTTTGGTGGTTAACTTACCGAAAATTTCGTTAATTACCGAAATTATAAGAATTTTAATTTTATCGATTTTTGTCGGTAAGTCACCTTTTGCATATTGACTACTATGATGTTACTGCTTCTGCTGAATATTATGCTGTTGTTGTTGATATCAAAAGTATCGGTGAATGTCTGTAAATGCCACTCATTGCATGTCATGTTTAAAGGATATAGTCAACTCCGGACGTTTCAAGTGCGAATAAAACCAAAATCGAAGGGAAAATAATCGATTCTTCGTTTTTTTCTTTCAAATATTTTTTAATTAGTAAAATAATTAAATATCTAATTGAGTAACTTTCTGAGAGTATGTATTTGTGTGTGAGTGGTCGTGTATGTTTGTTTGCTTGCGTGTGTGTTTTGAATGGAAACAACTTGAAAAGTCAAGGAGTTGTTAAGCAAGTCGAGGAAATATTTCAAGTGTCATGTCGTCTGCTGCTTATACGGTATTTAGGTGAGAATAAAGTAAATAAAAACTCTATCTATTTGAAACATATATTCAATGACCGGATGAGCAAATATCTTGAGATGAAATCATTTGTTATTTGGAATCAATATACTGTCATATGCCAATATTTACTTAAAATAGGTTTAAAGCAGTGTAAATGGCAAGATAAAATAAAAGTTAAAGTGGTTTTGATACTTCTTGTGGGTGGAAGGTCTTGGAAGGTTAATCGATGAGAAAACCAACGGGTTTTCCATAAGAAGACCTACTGGTCGGCTTTTGCTTGTCTCCTCTTATGCGACCCATTTGCCTCCTAAAAATTACACCTACCTATTGGCCCACTTGAAAACATCTATGGTTGCAATATTTTAAGAAATATGCGTCTTCTATTGGAAGACCTATTGGTTTTCTATGGGCTTTCTAGTGGTAGACCTATTGATATTTTATTAGAAGCCCTACTGGGTTCTATTCAAAGACCTATCGGTCTTGTTTTGAAAGATCTTTTGATCTTCTATTGGAGGATCTATTTTCTTCTATTTGAAGACCAACTGGTCCTTTATTAAGATTCGATTTTTTTTCTTTTTTGGTATCCCATTGTTTTTCTATAAATAGACCTATTAGGCTTCATTTACTAGGCCTACCCGTCATAAAAGGCCTATTGTCATCTGGTTTTGTATTGGAATACCTATCGGAATTCTGTTTGAATACCAATTGGTGTTTTATTGGAAATCATATTGGCCTTCTATGAGAAGACCTATTGGTTTTGTATTGGAGGACGCATTGGCCAGCTCTGAGAATATCTTGTACAATTTTTCATGAAAATTAATCGGTAGTGGAAGACCTATTGGTCCCCATGGGAATGCCTATAGGAATTTTATAAGAAGTTCTACTGATCTTGTGTTGCCTAGCAATCTTCTGTTGGAAACTCTATTTGTCTTCTATAGGGTGTATTTTTAAGCTATATGGAACTTTAAATTGTAAAAAGTAACACAAAAAATTAAATTTTGATGAAACTTTTTTTTTATTTGTTTCAGTATACTCTGACAAATCATCATGAATAGACTCACGCTTGAACAACGCTACGAAATTATCCAAATTTACTTTGAAAATCAGTCGTCGATTCGCTCTAGAGCAGTTGGCAAATGATCCGTTGTTTTATCGCAAAATTGTGTTCAGCGATGAGGCGCATTTTTGGCTTAACGGGTTTGTTAATAAGCAAAATTGCCGCATATGGAGTGAGACCAATCCACAAGAGACCCTACAGACTCCATTACATCCAAAAAAATGCACCGTATGGTGCGGTTTTCACGCTGGTGGCATCATCGGACCTTATTTCTTCAAAAATGAGGCCGGAGCTCGCGTTACGGTCAATGGAGATCGTTACCGCACCATGATCAATCATTTTTTGTTTGAAAATATGGATGACATAGATCCGGAGGAGATGTGGTTTCAACAGGATGGCGCTACGTGCCATACGGCGAACGCAACCATCGACTTATTGAAATCAAAATTTGGCGATAAATTGATTTCGAGAAGTGGACCTGTCAATTGGCCTCCAAGGTCGTGCGATTTGACACCTCTCGATTATTTCCTGTGGGGCTACGTGACGTCACTGGTTTATGCTGATAAACCAGCAACAATTGATGCCTTGGAGGCCTGCATTGTTCGTGTTATTCGTGACTTACGGCCAGCAGTGCTCGAAAAAGTGGCCAAAAATTGGACGTCCAGAATGCACTTCGTCAAGAACAGCCGCGGTGCCCATATGCCCGAAATCATTTTCAAATGTTAATGTCACGTTATGTTAATGTCAGGAGGTATTTGTCATCTGTACTGCCTTTAATACCCGTTAAAGGGAGTAAGCTAACATGGTGTTGGGCGTCTGGTTCAAAAACAAAAACAAAGAAAAGTTGACAACCCCCGCAAACGTTTTAAGAACAATGATGTATGAATCTGCATCGGGAATATTCGGTATCTTTGTAGAGTATGTGCAATTTGCGCAGTGGCGGATGTACTTCGCAAGTACATAGCTGATAGTGCGATGGAATCTGGCAGACGTAAAGCTCACAACAAAACATGAGCTAGGTATTGGATTTATGGTAACTCGGAGGCCTAAAAACCTGGTTTCCATGCTATTTAATATCAGTCTCTTCTTCACCCATACCCCGACCGAAGAGAAGGATGACCTGACCAAGGATAAAATGTACGAGCGCCTAGAGAGAACGTATGACCGCTGCCCTGACCATGCCATTAAAATTGTTCTAAGAGAAATTTAGTGCTAAAATTGGGAAATATCTTTGGCTTCTCTTTCGGTCTCCATGAGGTAACTTCCGACAACGGAATGAGGCTAATCGCTTTTGTAACGGAAAACCATGATAGTGGGCAGCACCCGGTTCCAACATATAAAGCCCACGTACATTCCCCCAGATGGAAAAACCAGAACCAAAACGGTCATGTTATGCTAGACGGAAGACACTTTTCTAGTTTGTTAGACGTCTGATCGATTCGAGGAGCGAACATAGATTCAGACCATTTCCTTATAGCAGTACGTACTTGTGTTAATAATGCTGCAAAACTGCGTTCGAAAACGTAACGGAAACTGAATGTCGAGAAGCTTCAATGACAACAGATACCATATCCTCGACTTCGCTTAACTGACCCACATGATGGAAGACGGCACTGTTGTCCCGATAATGTCAGTAGAGAGGCGAAGCGTATTTTCACATCAAAGAGCAGGTTAAACGTGAGCATGAAAAACTCGAGATGTTCAGGAGTCAGAATCAAGTCCGAAAATTTTACCAGAGTGTAAAACACCAGACTGAAGGATAGGGTGGCAGGTACATTCTCCAGCAAAGATGATGAAGGGAACATGGTACCTTAAAGAATTAAGGAACCTGGTAAAGCCATACTGATATGGTCAAATTATTTTATTGGCCAATGGCTTAAGTCGTTCACACACACAATATTCCGATGATGGGATATACTTTCCTCCTGCCAGATGAGGCAACCTTGCTAATGCATGCGCCTTGTCAGCTTGTCGTCTCCAGTCAGGAACATCTCGGCTGCTAAATCATCGGATAATGAGGCGTTATTATTTTCAACCGATTTATATATTGTTTTCTGTTTTTCATCCTGGTCGGGCGGTATTCTGATATTAGATCTGTGGTATCTTCGTCATCTTCATTAGTTCGGAAAAATGTATTCTCCATAACCTGAGCACACTATCTGTATATGTTACCATATTACTCGTCTCTACAAGAGGATGTGCCTGTACCGAAGACATCAGTTTGATGTTCTGACTCCTGTACATTTTTTTACATTTTTGCAATTTTTTTGCACTCCCGATTTCCCCTGACTCCTTTTCCTTAAGGCTTAACTTCTTTATTATTTTCCCCCGGTACCTTTGTTGTGCGCTACGCGTTGCTACTGGTTGTTTAGTAGTCCAATATACCGCATTCTTCTCTTCGGTCGCAGCACAACACTCCTGGGCACACCATACATCCCTTGGTGGAGGATCTAAGTATGGTTTTTTGCAGCTGTTTGCACGGAGTGGGCAATAATTTGTCACTGCACTGATATTTTCCGAAACAAGAAGCACTTTCATTTAGAAATTGGGAAAATTTAGTGAAATAAGAATATGTGTCTATCTGTTGTGATTGCAGCTTTTCGAAGTCCAACCTATATGACGTGTCTCTTCGTAATTAATTATTTAACTTAAATATTCCTTTTATCAGGAGATTACTGTCTAAGATGTGCCTTTCTAGAAGACATTGCTTATTGCCCGCCTTTTGTATGGATATATGTATGTATATTACTTGACCCATATTTTTCTAAGGCTAATTATTTCTATGTCAAATATGTAGCTACAAACACCTTATTCGAGGTCATATTATTACTGAGAATAGTTCCTCAATATTTGACTATACATTGATGATGTACCCATGGACCATTACCATTCCGTTTCTATTTCTTCCCATTTTAAGTCAACATATTTAACAGTTATCTATCCACCTGCTTAAAAAGCGGTTATTTACAGACTTAACTTCCCGTGCGTAAATGACGACACTTCACTGTTGATACACCAACTAGGAGTAGGATGATGATGAACATAACCTCTGGTTTTTGGAAACCCCAAAACATGGCAATAGTGTTGCTGTTTCCGCACCAGCAACAAAAGTTGACGCTGCTTTGCTGTAAAACGTTCCTCAACGGCATTCGTTCATTCTTTTTGTGTCAGTTTTGAGGACAATAATCCCTGTTTGCCTGTCAAAAAGTAAATTTACTTTTATGTTGATACACTCGTCAACAGTTGTTCCATGCCCTGGATCACCCTCGCGCTCTTTTCAACCATTCATCATCCATCATGGAAGAACGCAACGTATGCATACACGGGTTCTTATGTCTTCCGTTTCCTCTCACAAAACTTATTTAGACCTTTTAAAGTGCCTGACATGGCAGGAACATGGTGGTTTTTCGTTCGTTCTGTACTTCAGCAGCAACATCAATACGTTGGCATACAAAACTATCAACAGGACAACCCTTGGAAAGGTGGTGCTTGCCTGTAGGGTGTTCTGGTGTTTTATCCAAAAATTCTTCGTCCATTTTTGGCGGTTATATCTTCATGCCAGTCATGACTTTTATGTGGTCGCAACATTTTCACTTCGACTTTGCCTCTAGGGGATCACAATTTTAGTCTTTAAAGGATGACTGCGAAAGTGAACGAATACTCGGTTGGTTAGTTGGATGGCTTCATGTTTGGCTTTGAATGGATGACTGGTTAAGGAATTTTATGGCGGATTTAAAGTTGAGCTCGTTGAGTACAATAAACAATGGTCAAATAAGAAGAAACTGGAAATTGATTTTCCATCTACATATTTTCACCAACAGCCGTACATAATTTTGGAAGATTTTAAAAGCTTCGTGGCACTAACTTGCGCATATTAAATATTTAAACATTGTTTGGCTGTGCCGTGCTGTGCTGGAGAGCACGATTTAATAATACCTATAATGGGCGACAGACAACATATTTTCCCTAGTAAATTATTTATTTTGCTCAAAGAGCTTAGCAAAGTAAATTTAATTTAAATGGACAATTCTAAGGGCGTAGTAAGTAAATGGCGGCTAACCGAAATATAGTGAGATATTTTGAGGGGGGAAATGAACAAAATTAAAATAAATTTCGACATGATGCTTCGTTAATGTTCGAAATTTAAATGTTAAAAGATTTTTTAAATTCAAAACCAATGTCGTGTCATAAATGTTAATACAAGTATGGTTAATATTTCAATTATTGTATTTAATTTAAGTCTTACAATTCCATAAAAACACAAATTTAAAACAATTTTTCAAAGTCGAAACCCATATCATATAATAAACAATAATACAACCGTGACCAAGTGTATATGTTTAATATTCACCTCACAAATATTTAACATATGCTCCATCCCGCAACTTGATTTAAAATTAAACTTGGAATTTAGAACAAAATTACATGCATATTCAGTTTTCCCATCTGCTCATTGCGTATACTTTATAAAATAACACAAACAAATATCTGGCTCTTAAAAACCGCACGACACACTTATAAGGGCAACCTTGCTTGCTTGTCGACCTTGTCAATACAATACAGATTTATATCATATAACATGACAGTAACACTCAACATATAAGAGGCCAAAAGCAACTATCGCTGCTTGTGAGAAAAAGTTCGAAATTAAATTTATTGAAGTAGGCTTTGACGTCTATGAAAATAACAACAACATAAAAGCTGTCGTTGTTAACTTAACCTAAGAGCGGTGGCGTCAAGTGTTAACGAAGGTTGCCTTGTATTGAATGGGGAAATAAACTGAAAGTTTATGTCATTTCGATGAAGGTCCATGATACGCATAAGCATATTATCTGAATTAGCAAATACTGTGGCATGTTGTGGTTGTAAGTTGGTATCAGTCATGTCCAAATACCAAACATGATTGATTGATGACTGTAGGCATATATGCTATACAGCAGACGGCATCTACCCTATTGTAAAGAATTTTTTGTATAGAAAAAACAGCTCTGATGTTCTCAGGATTTTTTCTACGGATAACAATAATCCGGAGATTTTCAGGATTTTTTCTATTGGAAAAAGTCCTAATTTTCGCAGGAATTATTTTCTGTGGAAAAAATAGTCCTTAGTTTCTGAGAAGTTTTTTCTATAGAAAAAATAGTGCTGAGGATCCCAGGATTTTTTTCTATAGAAAAAAAATCTTGAGGATCTCAGGAATTTTTTTTATAGAAAAATAGTCCTGTTGTTCGCAGTAATTTTTTTCTATAGAAAAGAATTAAACCTGACGTTCTCAGGAATTTTTTTCTATAGAGAGACACTCAGGACTACTTTTTCTGTAGAAATAAAATAAACTTGATGTTCTCAGGAATTTTTGTCTATAGAGAAAAATAGTCCTGAAGTTCTCAGGAATGCTTTTCTACAGAAAATAATCTTCATCAGATATGTAGGATTTTTTTCTATAGAAAAATTGTCCTGAGGTTCTAAGGAATTCTTTTCTATACAAAAAAATAGTACTTAGGTTCCCAGGATTTTTTATAGAAAAATTATCAGGAATTTGTTTCTATAAAAAAATAGTCCTGACGTTAACAGGCTTTTTTCTATAGAAAAACCACCTACGAAAACCTACATCGTTGCAAAGGTGATATTTTCTACTTCTATAGAAGCGGAGATATTTGCTTTGAAATAAAACGTTGACTTTTTCTCCAAATTATTCGACCAAAATCAATAGGCTTCTTCCCCTCCGGGACCTTTATCAACACCCAAACTTTGGTGACGATCGGATTAAAATTGCGACGAGACATTCATTTTTGTATACATATGTATGAGTCTACGACCATTATTTCGATGCGTTACAAACTTTTTCGCCAAAACCAACTTATAAATAGTGCTGGGGTTCTCAGGTATCTTTTCTGTTGAAAAATTAGTTCTGAGGTAGTCAGGAATTTTTTTATATAGAAAAAAATAGTCATTAGGTTCTCAGGATTTTTTTTTCTATAGAAAAATATAGTCCTGAGGTTCTAGAAAAAAAATAGTCCTGAGGTTCTCAGGAATTTTTTCTATAAGTTCTCAGGATTTTTTTTTCTATAGAAAAAATAGTCCTGAAGTTTTCAGGAATTTTTTCTATAGAAAAAAATAGTCCTGAAGTTCTATAGAAAAAAATAATCCTGAGGTTCTCAGGATTTTTTTCTATAGAAAAAAATAATCCTGAGGTTCTCAGGATTTTTTCTATAGTCAAAAAAAAATAGCCTAAGGTTCTCAGCAATTTTTTTCTATAGGTTCTCAGGATTTTTTTTCTATAGAAAAAATAGTCCTGAGGTTCCCAGGAATTTTTTTCTATAGAAAACAATAGCACTGGGGTTCTCAGGAATTTTTGCTATAGAAAAAAATAATCCTGAGGTTCTCAGGATTTTTTCTATAGACAAAAAAAAAATAGCCTGAGGTTCTCAGGAATTTTTTTCTATAGGTTCTCAGGATTTTTTTTCTATAGAAAAAAATTCCTGAGAACCTCAGCACTATTTTTTTCTATAGAAAAAAATTCCTGAGAACCACAGGATTATTTTTTTTTTTATAGAAAAAAATTCCTTAGAACCTCAGGATTATTTTTTTCTATAAAAAAATTCCTGAGAACCTCAGGATTATTTTTTTCTATAAAAAAATTCCTGAGAACCTCAGGATCTTTTTTTTTCTATAGAAAAAAATCATGAGGACCTCAGGATAATTTTTTTTCTATAGAAAAAAATTCCGGAGAGACTCAGGATTTTTTTTTTTCTATAGACAAAAATTCCTGAGATCCTCAGGATTATTTTTTGTATAGAAAAAAATCCTGAAAACCTCATGATTATTTTTTCCATAGAGAAATATTCCTAAGAACCTCAGGGCTATTTTTTGTCTATAGAAAAAAATTCCTGAGAACCTCAGAATTATTTTTTGCTATAGAAAAAATTCCTGAGAACTCGTGATAAGCTCAGAAAAAATCTTGAGAACTATTTTTTCTACAGAAAAAAATCCTGAAAACCTCAGGCTATTTTTTTGTCTATAGAAAAAATCCTGAGAACCTCAGGATTATTTTTTTTTTATAGAAAAAAAATCCTGAGAACCCCAGTGCTATTTTTTTCTATAGAAAAAAAATTCCTGGGAACCTCAGGACTATTTTCTTCTATAGAAAAAAATCCTGAGAACCTCAGGATTATTTTTTTTTCTAGAAAAAATTCTGGGAATCTCAGGACTATTTTTTCTATAGAAAAAAAATCCTGAGAACCTATAGAAAAAAATTCTTGAGAACCTCAGGCTATTTTTTTGTCTATAGAAAAAATCCTGAGAACCTCAGGATTATTTTTTTCTATAGAAAAAATTCCTGAGAACCCCAGTGCTATTTTTTTCTATAGAAAAAAATTCCTGGGAACCTCAGGACTATTTTTTCTATAGAAAAAAAATCCTGAGAACCTATAGAAAAAAATTGCTGAGAACCTTAGGCTATTTTTTTTGTCTATAGAAAAAATCCTGAGAACCTCAGGACTATTTTTTTCTATAGAACTTCAGGACTATTTTTTTCTATAGAAAAAAATCCTGAAAACTTCAGGACTATTTTTTCTATAGAAAAAAAATCCTGAGAACTTATAGAAAAAATTCCTGAGAACCTCAGGACTATTTTTTTTTCTAGAACCTCAGGACTATATTTTTCTATAGAAAAAAAAAATCCTGAGAACCTAATGACTATTTTTTTCTATATAAAAAAATTCCTGACTACCTCAGAACTAATTTTTCAACAGAAAAGATACCTGAGAACCCCAACACTATTTATAAGTTGGTTTTGGCGAAAAAGTTTGTAACGCATCGAAATAATGGTCGTAGACTCATACATATGTATACCAAAATGAATGTCTCGTCGCAATTTTAATCCGATCGTCACCAAAGTTTGGGTGTTGATAAAGGTCCCGGAGGGGAAGAAGCCTATTGATTTTGGTCGAATAATTTGGAGAAAAAGTCAACGTTTTATTTCAAAGCAAATATCTCCGCTTCTATAAGGGGTATATCAAAAGCAAAACCCACTAATGCAAGTAGAAAATATCACCTTTGCAACGATGTAGGTTTTCGTAGGTGGTTTTTCTATAGAAAAAAGCCTGTTAACGTCAGGACTATTTTTATAGAAACAAATTCCTGATAATTTTTCTATAAAAAATCCTGGGAACCTAAGTACTATTTTTTTGTATAGAAAAGAATTCCTTAGAACCTCAGGACAATTTTTCTATAGAAAAAAATCCTACATATCTGATGAAGATTATTTTCTGTAGAAAAGCATTCCTGAGAACTCTCAGGATCTCAGGAATTTTTTTCTATAGAAAAAAATAGTCCTGAGAAAAAAATAGTTCTGAAGTTCTCAGGAATTTTTTTCTATAGGAAAAAATAGTCCTGAGGTTCTCAGGAAATTTTTTCTATGGAGGTTCTCAGGAATTTTTTTCTATAGATAAAAAAGTCCTGAGGTTCTCAGGAATTTTTTTTCTATAGAAAAAAATAGTCCTGAGGTTCTCAGGAATTTTTTTTCTATAGAAAAAAATAGTCCTGAGTTTCTCAGGAATTTTTTTGTATAGAAAAAAAAATAGTCCTGTGGTTCTCAGGATTTTTTCCTATAGAAAAAAATAGTCCTGAGCTTCTGAGACCATCAGAAAAAATAGTGTTGATGGTCTCAGGAGTTTTTTTATGTTCTGGCGGTATCAGGAATTTTTTCTATCAAAAAATAGTCCTGAGTGCCTCAGGAATTTTTTTTTGTAAAAAAAAATATAGTTCTGAGGCTCCCAGGAATTTTTTTCCAGAGGTTCTCAGGAAAAATATAGTCCTGAAGTTCTAAGAAAGTTTTTCTGTAGAAAAAAAAGTCCTGAGATTCTCAGGATTTTCTATAGAAAAATAAAACAGAGGATTTTTTTATAGAAAAAAAAAAGTCCTGAGGTTCTCAGGAATTTTTTCTATAGAAGAAAAATAGTCCTTAGGTTCTCAGGATTTCTTTCTATAGAAAAAAATAGTCCTGAGGTTCTCAGGATTTTTTTTCCATAGAAAAAATAGTCCTGAGGTTCACAGGAATTTTTTTTCTATAGAAAAAAATAGTCCTGAGGTTCTCAGGAATTTTTTTCTAAAAAAAAAATGGTCCTGAGGTTCTCAGGAATTTTTTTCTATAGAAAAAAATAGTTCTGAGGTTCTCAGGAATTTTTTTCTATAGGAAAAAATAGTCCTGAGGTTCTCAGGAAATTTTTTCTATGGAGGTTCTCAGGAATTTTTTTCTATAGATAAAAAAGTCCTGAGGTTCTCAGGAATTTTTTTCTATAGAAAAAAAATAGTCCTGAGTTTCTCAGGAATTTTTTTCTATAGAAAAAAATAGTCCTGTGGTTCTCAGGATTTTTTCCTATAGAAAAAATAGTCCTGAGCTTCTCCGGAATTTTTTTCTATAGAAAAAATAGTCCTATGGTTCTCAGGAATTTTTTTCTATACAAAAAAGTAGTCCTGAGGTTCTCAGGATTTTTTTTCTATAGAACAAAATAGTCCTGCGGTTCTCAGGAATTTTTTTCTATAGAAAAAAATAGTCCTGAGGTTCTCAGGAATTTTTTTCTATAGAAAAAAATAGTTCTGAGTTTCTCAGGAATTTTTTCTATAGGAAAAAATAGTCCTGAGGTTCTCAGGAAATTTTTTCTATGGAGGTTCTCAGGAATTTTTTTCTATAGATAAAAAAGTCCTGAGGTTCTCAGGAATTTTTTTCTATAGAACAAAATAGTCCTGCGGTTCTCAGGAATTTTTTTCTATAGAAAAAAATAGTTCTGAGGTTCTCAGGAATTTTTTTCTATAGAAAAAAATAGTTCTGAGGTTCTCAGGAATTTTTTTCTATAGGAAAAAATAGTCCTGAGGTTCTCAGGAAATTTTTTCTATGGAGGTTCTCAGGAATTTTTTTCTATAGATAAAAAAGTCCTGAGGTTCTCAGGAATTTTTTTCTATAGAAAAAAATAGTCCTGAGGTTCTCAGGAATTTTTTTCTATAGAAAAAAATAGTCCTGAGTTTCTCAGGAATTTTTTTCTATAGAAAAAAATAGTCCTGTGGTTCTCAGGATTTTTTCCTATAGAAAAAAATAGTCCTGAGCTTCTCCGGAATTTTTTTCTATAGAAAAAATAGTCCTATGGTTCTCAGGAATTTTTTTCTATACAAAAAAGTAGTCCTGAGGTTCTCAGGAATTTTTTTCTATAGAACAAAATAGTCCTGCGGTTCTCAGGAATTTTTTTCTATATAAAAAAATAGTCCTGAGGTTCTCAGGAATTTTTTTCTATAGGAAAAAATAGTCCTGAGGTTCTCAGGAATTTTTTCTATAGGAAAAAATAGTCCTGAGGTTCTCAGGAATTTTTTCTATAGGAAAAAATAGTCCTGAGGTTCTCAGGAATTTTTTCTATAGGAAAAAATAGTCCTGAGGTTCTCAGGAATTTTTTCTATAGGAAAAAATAGTCCTGAGGTTCTCAGGAATTTTTTCTATAGGAAAAAATAGTCTTGAGGTTCTCAGTTCTCAGGAGTTTTTTCTATAGCAAAAAATAGTCCTGAGGTTCCCAGCATTTTTTTTCTTTAGAAAAAAATTCCTGATTTTTTTCTATAGGTTCTCAGAAAATGTGTTTCTATAGAAAAAATAGTCCTGCGGTATTCAGAAATTTTTTCTATAGAAAAAAATGGTCCTTATATTTTCAAGAATTTTTTTCTATAGAAAAATAGTCCTGACGTTCTCAGTATTTTTTCTGAGCTTATCAGGAATAGCCCTGAGTTCTCAGGCTTTTTTTTCTATATTTTTTTCTAATCTACAGTAGACGATCCTAGAAGTCATCTGATCTACAGTAGATCACCCTAGAGGTCATCCACTCCATAGTAGACTTCTTAGACGTCATCTACTCTACCCTTAGAGGTAATTTGCTCACAATGGACGAACCTGGGGGATCGAAGTCATATACTGTAGAGGAGACGAACCCAGAAGTCATCCACTCTAGAGGAGAGGACAGTAGGAGTCATCTCTATAGAAGGCCATCCAGGGGACCTTACTCTATAGAAGGCGGTCTATGTATTCTGCTTATAAATGCTCTAAAATCGTCTACTCTTTGACATACGGCCATAGGTTCCATCTGATTATTAGGGTTGTCTGTCTGTATCCCCTCCCACTTGTTTTTTGTGTACTATTTTTCATTGTTAATAAAAAACAATCCATTTAATGCCTATAAATTTTACAAATATTTGTACAGCTTGTCGTTACTATAATTTATCAGCAATCCCCTTATCATTCTGTAGCTCATAATTCATATACAATTACATGATTTAATATCCTCCCTAAATAACCCAAATAACTGTATCTCCCTTGCAATTTTAGCCGAACAGCTACTCCGTAGCGAATCTGCATAGAAAGAAAAAAAATCCACAATCCGGACAACTCAGTTGGCCATAAATTATTCACAATATTTGCAACTATAAATATTTTCTGTAAATAACCATTGAAAAATAAAATAGTGGATGTTGTTAGTTGTTGGCGGAGGTTGGGTGTGGTAGAAAAAAGTATGCGGCATTAGAATGAACGTGTATTCCCACAGTTGGCGATGTCCATTGTTTTTTTTTTTTCAGTGTGTATCTGTATGTATGTGTTGTTTTGTTCGCCACTGATAGAGTACAAATGTGTTTGTGTGTGTCGAACCACTTTTAATAAGAATGACCATAAATATCGATATTTTAAACCTTATCATCAATCGTTTGTAGTTTTCAGCACACACACACACTCACACAGCGGGCCAGCAGCCTGCGTTAGTGGAACTGCTTGTTTATCCAGTTCTGGCCGAATGTTAAGCAATTTATTTAAGCCAGCTAACTTACCAATTCTCTTCGTGTTAATACAAGGATCTTTTTTGAAAAGCATGGTAGATAACGTCGTTCGGAAGGGGACAGTGCAATGTAGGACAAGTTGGTAGTGATTAAATTATGTTGTTAAACACTTCCACTTGCCGCTAATGTTGACGCTGGTAGCTTTACTGATGGCGAACAAATTTATTTTCATTGTGTTATTATATTTATGGGAAATGTTGTTGCTAAAAAGGGGTAGGACAAATAAGCTTGTACTGTATTTAAAGTGACAAATAATGGATATCGAGAGGCTGAGGGAAGTCGAAAGCTAAAGGGCTAAAAGCAATCGGATTATATTTTGTTTTGGCTTCCACATGCCAATTTTAATTGCCAAAACCCTTACAATATAAGAAACCTACTGTGGTATACTGTTCTATATAAGAGCCCTACGGAGAACACCCCATACGGAGGTCTTCTATTCTATAGAAGACCCCATACGGAGGTCTTCTATTCTATAGAAGACCCCATACGGAGGTCTTCTATTCTATAGAAGACCCCATACGGAGGTCTTCTATTCTATAGAAGACCCCATACGGAGGTCTTCTATTCAATAGAAGGCCCCATACGGAGGTCTTCTATTCTATAGAAGACCCCATACGGAGGTCTTCTATTCTATAGAAGACCACATACGGAGGTCTTCTATTCTATAGAAGACCCCATACGGAGGTCTTCTATTCTATAGAAGACCCCATACGGAGGTCTTCTATTCTATAGAAGACCCCATACGGAGGTCTTCTATTCTATAGAAGACCCCATACGGAGGTCTTCTATTCTATAGAAGACCCCATACGGAGGTCTTCTATTCTATAGAAGACCCCATACGGAGGTCTTCTATTCTATAGAAGACCCCATACGGAGGTCTTCTATTCTATAGAAGACCCCATACGGAGGTCTTCTATTCTATAGAAGACCCCATACGGAGGTCTTCTATTCTATAGAAGACCCCATACGGAGGTCTTCTATTCTATAGAAGACCCCATACGGAGGTCTTCTATTCTATAGAAGACCCCATACGGAGGTCTTCTATTCTATAGAAGACCCCATACGGAGGTCTTCTATTCTATAGAAGACCCCATACGGAGGTCTTCTATTCTATAGAAGACCCCATACGGAGGTCTTCTATTCTATAGAAGACCCCATACGGAGGTCTTCTATTCTATGGAAGACCCCATACGCTTCTATTCTATAGAAGACCCCATACGGAGGTCTTCTATTCTATAGAAGACCCCATACGGAGGTCTTCTATTCTATAGAAGACCCCATACGGAGGTCTTCTATTCTATAGAAGACCCCATACGGAGGTCTTCTATTCTATAGAAGACCCCATACGGAGGTCTTCTATTCTATAGAAGACCCCATACGGAGGTCTTCTATTCTATAGAAAACCCCTACGGATGTCTTCTATTCTATAGAAGACCCCTACGGAGGTCTTCTATTCTATAGGAGACACCTACGGAGTTCTTCTATTCTAGAGAAGACCCCTTCTGAGTTCTTCTATTCTATAGAAGACTACTACGGATTTCTTCTATTCTATAGAAGACCCCTACGGAGTTCTTCTATTCTATAGAAGATTCCTACTGAGTTCTTCTATTCTATAGAAGGCCCCTACGGTGTTCTTTTTTCTATAGACGACCCCTTCTGAGTTCTTCTATTCTATAGAAGACTACTACGGAGTTCTTCTATTCTATAGAAGACCCCTACGGAGTTCTTCTATTCTTTAGAAGACCCCTACGGAGTTCTTCTATTCTATAGAAGTCCCCTACGGAGTTATTCTGTTCTATAGAAGACCCCTACGGAGTTCTTCTGTTCTATTGAAGACCCCTTCGGAGTTCTTCTATTCTATTGAAGATCCCTACGGAGGTCTTCTAATATATATCCTTTCGGAGGTCTTTTATTGTATTTAATACTACTATGAAGGTTTTTGTTTTTAGGGAAAACTCTTAAAGAGGTCTACACAAGTCCGCTAGGGTAGTCTTTTGCTTAAGCAAGTTGATAGTAGGCCCCTAGAGATGTATCTTATTCTATGAAGGGAGCTATTCAAATTTGTGTTGCACTCATGTTAGCCTGGGATATCTCATATCCTATAAATATTTCCATATACCAATATCCTATAGGTTGGTTTCTATTCCATGCAACGTTCTCACGTTGTGTTTTTTTCTAAAGACGACCACTTCGGAGGTCTTACATTGGTCCTCTGATCCATAGAAGAGTCTCATATTAGGATAATTTTCTATTCGAGATCGCTGAGGTAGCCTATAGAAGGCCACTCGTTGGACTTATATTCTATTTAAAACCCCATGAATACCTCTGCTGTGAACTTATATTTTAAAGAAGACTTCTCCCTGTTCTCCCCTCCAATGGTATTTTGTTCAAATGAAGACAACTCACATGGCAAGATTCTTCCTTTTCTCTTGTGGGATATTCGTTGAATATTGAAGCCTTCCTGTCTTGTCCTTGCATAAATGTTGCATGCAATTACAAAGTGAAAGAATCATTTTATTACATACTTTTAGGTTCATTGAAAGAAAAGTAGTTACTGGCATATGGAACCGGAAATAAAAACATAGCAAAATTTAATTGCTTAAGAAGAAGGAGAATATCCTTATTTTCTCTAAAAAATCAAAATTTAATTTGCAGATATTATTTTTTTTTCTGCTCTGACTTTTTTTCAATTCTCCTTGCTTTTACTTCCGAGGGTCCTTTCGTGTGTCCACCAGTCCACCCGTCCTTACTGTGCGAACACTTGTCTCCCTCTCTGAACAACATGGGCACAATTTGATAATCTTATTTTTACCAATTCATTGTGGTGGTGTAAAACTGCAATTATAGGAAATTCAAATGCAATAGAAGAAAAAAGGAAATTGAACTTCCTGCAGGAGCAATACAACTGTAAATGCATTTTTCTGAGTTCTGAGGGACAGTAACAGCAGCAGCGACATGCAATGCAATGGCGTTTCAACGGAAAGAAGAATTGTGCAACGGACGCAACTGTCAGGGCACGACACTAGAATCGCATACACACAATCAGATGGAGAAGCAAATAAAAAATTGCCGAACTGTTTGCATCTACACAGAAGCATGAGTGTTTCTATTTATTATTATTATATACAATATATACAGGGCACACGCACACAGTGAGACAGAGGCAGGCACACAGGGTAGAGAAAATGTTACTGGGTCAATTTGTAAGGGAAAATGTTCCAAATATCTATTCACACACACACTCACGAATAGACAAAAACAAGCATCTTTTTTGCCACCTATAATACAGCTGTCGTGTTGGTAGCTTCTAATTTGTGCCCTCTATGTATACCCGCCCTCAACAAAATACCATCCAATGCCCACAAAAATACTCACGTTCGGGCACCACCACACATTGCTCGAAAGATGAAGTGCAAAGAATCATGAAAAAAAACTAACCAAGGCAACTTTTTTAATTGCAGTTCGGTTACATTGCAAATTTTATAGGGTGTTTTTTATCGCAAAATTGTGTTCAGCGATAAGGCGCATTTTTGGCTTAACGGGTTTGTTAATAAGCAAAATTGCCGCATATGGAGTGAGACCTATCCACAAGAGACCCTACAGACTCCATTACATCCAGAAAAATGCACCGTATGGTGCGGTTTTCACGCTGGTGCCATAATCGGACCTTATTTTTTCAAAAATGAGGCCGGAGCTCGCGTTACGGTCAATGAAGATCGTTACCGCACCATGATCAATGATTTTTTGTTTGAACATATGGATGACATTGATCCGGAGGAGATGTGGTTTCAACAGGATGGCGCTACGTGCCATACGGCGAACGCAACCATCGACTTATTGAAATCAAAATTTGGCGATAAGTTGATTTCGAGAAGTGGACCTGTCAATTGGCCTCCAAGGTCGTGCGATTTGACACCTCTCGATTATTTCCTGTAGGGCTACGTGAAGTCACTGGTTTATGCTGATAAACCAGCAACAATTGATGCCTTGGAGACCAGCATTGTTCGTGTTATTCGTGACATACGGCCAGCAGTGCTCGAAAAAGTGGCCAAAAATTGGACGTCCAGAATGCACTTCGTCAAGAACAGCCCCGGTGCCCATATGCCCGAAATCATTTTCAAATGTTAATGACACGTATTGATCTTTCGAATAAAAAAAATGTTGATTACAATTTAATTTTTTGTGTTATTTTTTACAATTTCAAGTTCTATCGGGCTTAAAAAAACACCCTATACAAAAAACCATCCTCAATTGTAGCGGCTAGAAATAAAATCTAAGAACGAACAAAACGATGGTGGGTGACAAAGTGGAGGGATGGTGATGTTTCAATAATGTAAATTTGGAATAAAGTATTCAAAAAAATATTTTTGAAAAGTCTCCACTTTTTAAGGACTTCATATGCGTAGAGTTATTAGAATTAAATTTAAACAAAGAATTTTCTACACAAATGAAGATATCACGTTGCCCAATAATAAGCAAAATCACTTATTGGAGACTTGAAAAAATAGGATAATTATCTTAATTTTTTTTCAAAAATAATAATAATAATAATAATAATAATAATAATAATAATAATAATAATAATAATAATAATAATAATAATAATAATAATAATAATAATAATAATAATAATAATAATAAAGTGTATAAAATTATTTATATTTTTTTTATTATTTGTAAACGACAACGACTTCTTAAGAAGTCTTCAACTTTGGAGATTTTTTAAATTTTATTTAAACAATAGTCCTTCACACAACGGGACAAAACGTTTGATCGGATTCCCATGCAGAGAATCCATTGGAGGACATTGAGAGGTCCTTAATACTCAGTGATGGTGGGTGTTTTCGTAAACTGACACCTGCGGTCCAAAAATTCCTTTTTGGTAGAAGACCTCTGGAAAGATTTTTTATTCCCTAGAGAGGTGTTTTATTACCCGCAAGAAATGTCTTCTACTCTATAGAATACCATAAGGCTGGTCGTCTGTTCTACATAAGACCAATAGGGAAGCCATGTATTATTTAAAAGACCCACAGGGAAAAATCCTATTCTATAAAAACATTCCCGAGGTGGTTATTCATTATAAAGAAGATTCCCTAGGAGATGATTCATTTAATAGAAAACTTCTATTCTATAGAAGAACCCAAAAGAGGAATTTTATTTTGTAGACGACATCTAAAGATATCTTCTATTAATAGAAAAGCCTTCTATTCTACAGGAGACCCATAAGGTCTTTTAATTCATTGAAGATTCCTAGGGAAGTATCATTATATTTTAAAGACTCCTGGACGGGTTTTCTATACTTTAGGGAGGTCTCCACTCTATAGAAGACCCCTAGGAAGGTATTTTATTCTGTAAAGAACCCTTACAGAATCTCCAGTCCTATAGAAGACCTCTGGGAAAGCTTTTGCATTTCTATAGACCCGTAGGAAGATCTTCAATGCCAAAGAAGACCTCTATACTGTAGGAGAGCAAGAGGAAGCTCTTTTATTTTATAGACTAACCTTCTTCTTTTCTGTAGAAGAACCCAAGGGAGGTCTTCTACTCTAGAAAAGGCACCTAAGGAGGTTTCCCATTCTATATAAAGCTCTAAAGTAGGTCGTCTATTCTAATGGAGACCCAATGGAAGGCCTTATATTCTAAAGAAGACCAATAGTGCTGGTCTTCTATTCTATAAAAGTCCCATAAGAGAATTTCATTCTGTAGAGATCTATTCTATAGGAGACACCTAGGGAAGTCTTCAATACTGCAAAAGACCCCGTAGAGAGATTTTTCTTCTGTAGGGGACAACCAGGGAGGTCTACTATTCTAAGGAGGGTCCTTTGGAAGGTCTTCTTTTCTTAAGAAACCCCATACGTAGGCCTTGTATTCTATAGAAGATATCTTGGGAGACTTTTAGGGTGTTTTTTCCGATCTGTATAGACCCCGGTGAAGTATTTACTAAGTAGAAGATCCTTATGGTGGTACCGTAGCCTATAGAGGACTACGGAGATTTTAGCGTTTCCAGTGGCAGATTGGGTGACGTAGTGGATGGAAGATACCAAGGAACGGTCCTGACCGCCTTTAACATGGCAAAGCCCAGGATTTATCTTGGTCCCTCTTTCGTCTCAAGTGGACACTGACCTCCCCGTGGTGTCACGTGGGGAACTGCCTTTAATACCCATTAAAGATAGTGAGATAATATGTGCAGCGCGTTCACCCATAAGAACGTTAAAAACTTGGGTTTGGGCGTCGGGTTAGTAACCCTCCCCTAGAAAAAACAACCTACTTTGAAAAAACGAAAGAAAAGAAAAACAAACCCCTCTAAAGCTGATCTGCATCTGGAATGTTCGCACTGTTTATAGAGAAGGTTCTATCTTCGCATTGGCAGACGTACTTGAAAAGTACAAGGCCGATATTACTGCAATACAGGAAATACGATGGAACGGAAAAGGCGTCACAACAACACCTAAAGGTGACACACTGTATTATAGCTGCCATGACACAAAGCATGAGTTTGGTTGCGGATTTGTAGTTGGTCCTAGGATAAAACATCTGGTCTCCAGCTTCACCCAGTGAAGGAAAAACTCGTTGCAATTCGATTAAAAGCAAAATTCTTCAACATCAGCTTTATTTGCGCTCATGCTCCCATAGAAGACAAGGACAAACATACAAAAGATAAATTTTACGAGCGCTTATGACCGTTGCCCTGCCCATGACATTAAAGTTATACTAGGCGATTTTAATGCCAAAATTGCAAAGGAGAATATCTTTGGCCCAACAGTCGGGAAATTCAGTCTCCACAATGAAACATCTGACAATGGTAGGCTGATAAACTTTGCAGCTACAAGAAACATGGTAGTTTGCAGTACCAGGTTTAAGCATCACGATATTCATAGGGCACCTGGATGTCACCAGATCGAAGAACAAGAAAGCGAATTGATCACGTTGTGATAGATGGAAGACATGCATCAAGCGTGTTGGTTGTACTATCGTTCTGAAGTACAAACATAGAATCGGACCACTACCTTGTTGCAGCAAAGATACGTACCAGATTAAACGTAGCAAATAAAGTGGGAACAGACACAACACGGAAGTTGGACATCGGTAAGCTGCAATCACAACAGATAGCCACAGCATATTCCACTCAACTGGCCCAACTGCTTAATCAAAGCACTCCTTGTCCCGATGCAAACAGCCGCAAAATCAGTACTGGGATACCAGAAATCCCCACCAAGGAATCCATGGTACGACCAACAGTGTCGTGCTGCTACCGAAGAGAAAAATGCGGCATATAGGGGTACTTTACAATCAGTAGGAACGCATAGCGCACGAGAGAGGTATAGGGAGCAAAGGAGAGAGGAGAAACATCTTTTCCGCAGGAAAAAGAGAGAGATGGAAAACCGGGAGTGTGAACAAATCGAGATGTACAGAGACAGAATGAAGCCCGAAAATTCTACCAAAGAGTGAAACATCAAAATAATGGCTTTGGAACTGGCACATCCTCCTGTGGAGACCAGAAAGGTAATCTGGTAACCTATACAGATAGTGTGCTAAGGATATGGAAAGAGCATTTTTCCAAGCTCTTGGTATCCAATAGTAGCGAAGTCGACGAAGATACTACAGATATAATTCCAGAAGATGTTATGGAATGTACACCACCCGGCCAAGATGAGGTAAAGACAGCAAAAAACCGGCTGAAGAATAATAAGGCAGCTGGAGCTGATGGCCTACCTGCCGAGCTGATTAAAACCGGAGGCGACACGCTGATAAGGTGTATGCATCAACTAGTTAGCTCCATCTGGCAGGAAGAACGCGTACCCGACGCGCAATGCGTTCATTGAGATCGGACCAACTGTTGAAATTGGTTCCTATAAGTAAAAGACTTCGTATACCTCGGTACAGCCGTAAACACAACAAACGACATCAGTTGTGAAACAAAAAGAAGAATTGTATTGGCCAACAGATGCTACTTTGGCTTAAGTAAGCGCTTCAAAAACAAAGCCACAACTCGTCAAACAAAAATAAACAAAACACTGATACTACCCGTGCTGATGTATGGTTCCGAAGCATGGGTACTTGCGCAAGCAGATAAGGCAGTGCTTGGCGTGTTTGAGAGAAAAATTCTTCGAAAGATCTACGGACCAATCTGCGTTAACGGTGAATATCGACGTCGCATGAACCACGAGCTGTATTAGCTATACAACGACATCAATATAGTTAAACGTATTGTGATGCAACGATTGCGTTGGCTAGGCCATATCATAGGAATGAGCGATGATGAACCCGCTAAAAAGGCGTATAAATTCGAGCAACATGGCGGTGCACGCAGAATTGGCAGGCCGAAGAATAGATGACGCAAACAAGTTGATGAAGATATGACAAGGCGCGGTATTACAGAAAGCGAAGCACTAAACAGAGAGAATTGGAGATCTTTTCTTAGTTCGGTCTATGGAACAAATGTTCTGTAATGGGCCAGCTAAGTAAGTATGTAAGTAGCAGATTGGCGGTCCGCTGTGGTACTGGCTGCATATTCGTAGCACACTTGTTCTGAGAGATCGTGGCCTTCGGAACAACATTACAAGTTGTACGAGAAAATATGTCTATAAGATGTATAAACAAATTCATTTTAAAACGTGATCTATTTTTCAGTCATATCTTTTGATTATTATCGTGACCTCCAAAAGTTGGAGTTTCATTGAACGTATACGTGTTCGCTTTGTATATACTCACCAGAAAGAGAAATATTTATTTTTAATTTTTCCCCATATTGAAAATATTTCTTCTCATTTGACATTAATACATTAACTCTATTATCTAACTCCCATCTCAAAGATATCTTCGGAATTTAACCCAATTTCGAGAATTATCGCCTTTGCAAAACGCCTACATTGCCTTCTGCTTGGCTTCAGTGTAAACCAAAGATCACATTGCCTTTGGCCGTTATGCAAATATTCCGAATAAGCCACACGCAATGAGCATTCCCATGGTGGCACATTGAAGCCTCGTTATTGGAATGTCAGAATGAATGCAGGCTAAAAACAAGCAGGCAGTCACTATGGTAAACTAAAATTATAAGCTCGAGATGAGAAACACGATTACAGCAAACAACCAGCAGTAGCATACAGAATGTGAAGATGAGGCCAAACGGTTGACGCACTTCTTCCTCACGACAATGGAAAATCAAGTAAAATAACTAGAAAATAAAAACATGAATTCAAACATCCAACACTACTCCCCACAATGCTTGTTGTTTCTTCCCCTGCATCGTCACCATGTGCTGGAGGGTTGTTTTGCAAAACATGCAGATCCAAGGATAACCAAGTAAGGACATGCTACATGCCAACGAAGAACGAAACAAGTTCAAGTGCTGAGTATTCATTTCCTTTGCAATTTTAAGCGTTTTTCAGCAAAGCAAAAATGTTGTTATGGTAACATCAACATACAAACGTCGACACTGCCATAACCACTACAGCACCACATCACAAGCAAAAGAAGAACTTTCCGTATACTCTTTTTATACCCTATACCACAATGTGGAAAAGGGTATTATAAGTTTGTTTTGGTAAAAATTCATGTAACACCGCGAAATATTCGTCGGAGACCCCCAATGTGGTATACCAATCTTCATATCTCGACGAGATAAAGCGATTTTGAGATGTGTGTCTGTCCGTCCGTCCGTCCGTCCGTCTGTCCATTATAAATTGTAAACACGCTCCAGGCCGCAATTATGGACCGATCGTCACGAAATTTTGTATGGAGGTCGGGTTCAGATCAGAATAGATCCCTATTCTTATTGGTGATGATCGCGAAATATTTAGCGGGTGAAATGGACCAAAAACATAATATTTATCCAATTTTCTAGCGGCTCTGTAGGTCTCAATAATAGTCCGATCGACGCGTAATTTTAAATAAGGTAAGAGTATATCACAAAGGAGAAGCTTGTAATTTGAGATGGCGATCGGATAATATTTAGAGGGTTAAATGGACCAAAACTTTTGTGTGAAAATTGTGAAAATTTTTAATATACAGCTTATATCTTAATTCCTGGAAATGACATTCCGGACAAGTGAGATAAACATGAAAGTGGAACGCTTGACCTTTCAATTGATGCCAATTATGTTGGTGTGCATGATCAGATAACAGAGTTACAGCCTTATATATTCCGTTATTTGTTTGTAGTGTAATAAGAAACACGCTAGAAGTCGCAATTATACATCAATAGTCAATTTTGCACCGGGTAAGAGTATAGGTCGAAAAAAATGCCCACAATTTTGAATGATGATCTGATATTCTTTAGCGGGTGACATGGACCATTACTTTTGTATGAAAAATATAAAAATTTTATTTTTGGTCGATATTTTAATTCCTTGAGGACATATATATTTCGCAAAGTAGCCTACATATGGAAAAAAAACTACTGACCTTTCCTCCGATGTAAATTGCAATAAAGTGTTTGCTAGATAACGGGCCTACTGCCTAATATATAATGGGTTCTGTGTAGTGAACCACATTTTTATCCCATTCTACATATTGTCTCCAAAAGTTTATGTAACACGACGAAATATTCGTCTTAGACCCCTTATTTGGTATGCCAAAATTCATATCTCGACGAGATAAAGCGATATAGCGATGTGTGTCCGTCCATTAAAAACTGTAAACAAGCTTAAGGCCGCAATTATAAACCGATTGTAACGAATTTTTTAAGGAGGTTGGGTTCGGGCCAGAATAGAAATGATTACTTTTTGCTGATGATCGTGAAATGTTCAGGGGATAGAATGGACCAAAAACAAAATTTTAACCAATTTTGTAGCGGCTCTGTAGGTCAAAATAATAATGATGAAGAAGAAGCGTACAGACCAACGTGAAAATCAGATAATACTTAGCGGGTTAAATGGACTGAAACTTTTGTGTGAAATTGGTAAAAATTTCAATAACGTAGCGGTTAAACAACGGAAGTAGTAGTACTACATAAGTGGGTTTCATTACATTTTAGTTTGTGTGAACTAAATTTTCTTTCCTGCTACAAAAAAAGTCTTTGTCATGCTAGATAACTTTTTGGTTTTGGTCATAAGTATTATACATTACATCTCTGATATTTGATAATTAAATTTTCACAATCATTGAAAAGAAGTTCCGTGGAGAGCGATTGTCCAGGGATAGTGGTATAGGGTATCCCATGGTCGGCTCCGTCCGACTATAGACTTTTCTTACTTGTTTCTTTTCTTTCAAACGTATGAAAATATATTTTAATTTTAATAAATAGAAATTTTATCTGCTTTCTCAGTCTTTCTCCTTGCTTAACTTTACCATTAAAATGTAGTTATGTTTGTAATTAACTTTTATAGCAAAGAGACAACAAAAGACAAAAGAAAGAAAGCTGCAAGAATTTTTAAAGTACACAGATTCATCCAAGACACATTTCCTTATATAGCATATCTTTAAGCACACTTTACAGAAAGTTCCTTCCATTCATATGTTATATGTTTTGGTATTTAGAGCGTATACATGTTGTCGTTATGTGTACGCCAGCGAGCAAATCTTTAGGGCTTCATATTGCCAAACATTAATGAGAACATTTGAAGTCTTTCTTTTCATAAGGAAAACACATTCCCCCAAATTTTCATTATGAATAGCAGTACACACAATAGCAACTACAAACTACATTTATTGTTGTTAAGAAGTTCCATGGCATTATGGAAAATTTATTTAACTTTTATGCAAAAGGAACAGCGCAATTTTCCAAATTTTATTTGCTTACTTATTGGCTGTTTTTTGTTTTTTTTTTGGGATTTTTGGTTCATTGTTACTTTTGTGGTGTCACCCGTAGATTTAGTAAATATCTACTGCTGGCCCATTACAGAACATTTTTTCATAGACCGAACTAAGAAAAGATCTCCAATTCTCTTTGTTTAGTGCTTCGATTTTTGGAATACCGCACCTTGTCATCTCTTCATCCACTTGTTTGTGCCATCTATTCCTTGCCCTGCCAATTCTGCGTTCACCGCCATGTGGCTCGAATTTATACGCCCTTTTAGCGGGTTCATCATCGCTCATTCTTATTATATGGCCTAGCCAACGCAATCGCTGCATCTCGATACCTTTAACTATATTGATGTCGTTGTATAGCAGATACAGCACGTGGTTCATACGACGTCGATATTCACCGTCAACGCAGATCGGTCCGTCGATCTTTCGAAGAATTTTTCTCCCAAACACGACAAGCACTGCCTTATCTGCTTGCGCAAGTACCCAGACTTCGGAACCATACATCAGCACGGGTAGTATCAGTGTTTTGTAAAGCGTTATTTTTGTTTGACGAGTTGTGGCTTTGTTTTTGCAGTGCTTACTCAAGCCAAAGTAGCATCTGTTGGCCAATATAATTCTTCTTTTTATTTCACAAGTGTTGTCGTTTATTGTGCCGAGGTACACGAAGTCTTTTACAACCTCAAAGTTATAGGAACCAATTTCAACAGTTGGTCCGATCTCAATGGACGCATTGCGCGCCGACACCATCAACATGGTTTTCTCGCCGTTTACCGCCAGACCCACTTTATCAGATTCTCCTTCGACCTTCATAAAGGTATCGGTTACTTCTTTTACTGATCGTCCCATGATGTCTATATCATCAGCATAAGCAAGTAACATGTGCCTATTGGTGAAGATTGTCCCACTTCTTTTGACGTTTGCGTCTCGTATAACCTTTTCTAGCAGGATGTTGAAAAGATCTCACGAAGGGATGTCTCATTACCTGAAACCTCTTTTGGTACAAAACTCTTCGGAGAGGTTCTTTCCTATTTTAACTGATGATCTTGTGTCAGTTAGAGTAATTTAAAAATCTTTGCGGGGATACCAAATTCAGACATGGCTTGGAATACCTTTGAACGTAGCGGGCTTTCGAAGGCTGCTTTATAACACTGTGAACCGAAATTTTGGGGGGTGGAAAATTCCTATTGGAGATGAAAGCCCTTGGTGAGTATATACAGAACCCCGAAGGACAGATTCGCCGTGAGTCGATCTTTCGCGATATGGCGTGATGAATTTTCTGCTAGAGACCCTGTAAGCCATCAGGAATTAGCGTTATATCTTTGTCCACTGTTGCTTTAGCTTATTTTTGATATGACATGTCTGCAGTCAAATCGAATAAGGATTATTTTCGTAGAGCACTTCGACCTTCTAACTCGCTTCCTTCTATGTCTCTTTCGTCCTTTATTTTAAGAGCCGCTATAAAAGTACCACAAGATGACGTTTTTCAACTTCGAAATGTTCAGCAAAAATGTCGGCCAGAAAATTTTAGGTACGGCACTCATTGACAACAAATCGATGTTGTCGCGTTTTCGTGGTCGTTTTGTGCATTTACCCCTGGTTGCTCAGAAAAAAACTGTGTTTTGTTTTTTTGTATGTTCTGTAACAAATATACAAAAAAAACAAAATATAGTATTTTTCTGAACAAAAATAGGGTAAATGCACAAAACGACCACGGAAACTCGACATAATCGATTTGTTGTTAAGGAGAGCCGTACCTAAAATTTTCTGGCCGACATTTTTGCAGGGTCTCTAGCAAAAACTTCATCACGCCATATCGAAAAAGATCGACTCACGGCGAATCTGTCCTTCGGGGTTCTGTATATACTCACCAAGGGCTTTCATCTCCAACAGGAATTTTCCACCCCCCAGACTTGAGCTCCATTTTGTTGCACAGTGTAATCGACAAAAATCGGATTTGCGGCAGAGTAAAAATCTGGTAAATGGTGGACTTGCCAGGTCCAATTATTTCGTTGAGCATGGGCTTTAGTCGTTCGCACAATATCCCTGACACTATCTTGTAGGCGATAGGGAGAAGACTTATGCCCCTATAGTTGGAGCATGAAGTCTTATCTACTTTCTTATGGACGGGACACAGTATGGTTTTGAACAGCTGCTCCTGCCACCTTATTATTCTTCAGCCGGCTTATTGCTGTCCTTACCTCATCTTGGCTGGGCGGTATACATTCAATACCATCTTCTGGGATTAGATCTGTGGTATCTTCGCCGTCTTCACTGCTATCGGATACCAACAGTTTGGAAAAATTTTCTTTCCATATCCTGAGCACACTGACTGTATCAGGTACCAAATTACCTTGTTGGTCTCTACAAGAGGATGTGCCTATACCAAAGCCATCAGTCTTATGCTTCACTCTTTGGTAGAATTTTCGGACTTCGTTCTGTCTCCTGTATATCTCTATTTGTTCACACTCCCTCTTTTCCATCTCTCTTTTTTTCCTGCGGAAAATACGTTTCTCCTCTCTCCTTTTCTCCGGATACCTCTCTCGTGCGCTACGCGTAGCTACTGATTGTAAAGTAGCCCTACATGCCGCATTTTTTTTCTTCGGTAGAAGCACGGCACTCCTGGTCATACCATAGATTTTTTGGTGGTGGTCTCTGGTATCCAAGTACTGATTTTGCGGCTGTTTGCATGGAGTGGGCAATATTTTGCCATTGTGCTGATATGTTATCGGGACGAGAAGCGCTGTCATTAAGCAATTGGGTCAGTTGAGTTGAATATGCTGTGGCTATCTGCTGTATTTGCAGCTTAGCGATGTCCAACTTTCGTGTTGTGTCTGTCCGTGCTTTATTTGCAACGTTTAGATGGGTACGTACCTTTGCAGCAACGAGGTAATGGTCCGAATCTATGTTTGCTCCTCGGAACGATCGTACATCCAACACGCTCGATGAATGTCTTCCATCTATCACAACGTGATCAATTTGATTTATTGTTCTTTGGTCTGGAGACGGTTGGAGCTTGAGCACAGATAAAGCTGATGTTGAAGAATTTTACTTTTAATCGAATTGCAGCGAGTCTTTCATTCACTGGGGTGAAGCTGGAGACCAGATGTTTTAACCTCCGACCAACTACAAATCCGCAACCAAACTCATGCTTTGTGTCATGGCAGCTATAATACAGTGCGTCACTTAAAGGTGTTGTTGTGACGCCTTTCACGTTCCATCGTATTTCCTGTATGGCAGTAATGTCAGCCTTGTACTTTTCAAGTACATCTGCCAATGCGTAAACTGCACCTTCCCTATAAAGAGTGCGAACATTCCAGGCGCAGATTCGCAGATCATGGTCCATAAAACGTTTGCGGGGGTCGTCAATTTTAAAGGGGTTTGTTTTTCTTTTCTTTCGTTTTTTCATAGTATGCTGTTTTATTTTCCACCTACGACGTTAAAACATTTTTCAATTTAATGTGTACACGGAAACGGAAATGGCAACTCCTGCTTATGATGGTCCATGTAGTCAGTCGACTTAACAAGACAAAAACACACAACAGCCGGACAGGAGGGAAAAGAGATATCCAAACACACAAATGAAATGAATATATTCTTTAACCAATGAATAACGGCAATTACATTTTTTCAATGCACAGACACATAAACTCCATTTACACTCAAACAATAAAAACATTAAATGTACACAGACAGAAACACATACGGTCACATTTATATCTGAACTCATGATATAAATTGTTGGAGAGAGATATACACGTGAACTATTAACAGGAGGTCTGTATAAGAATATTATTTTATTTTTTACCTCCTCTTTCCCCCTCTTTCTCTCCCGGGAGCCACTGTTGTTTTATAATAAATCTCCTTGAAATCCTTTAAAACACACTCTCTAGACTTATATTGTAGTTTCGAATAATCGCTAGTTGGACAATAAAGCTGAGTTTATAGTCTATGGTTAGATTAGGTTAGGTTAGGTTGAAAAGAGGGGCGAATATAAGAATCGCCACATGCCCGTATGGGGCATACACTTAAGCCAGTATAGGCCTGTTGTGCGCTCTAATTTCGGAAGCCTAAGGGGAATAAAGTTTTTATTGCTTAATTTATTGAAAAGAAAATAAATTTATCAGTTAAGAAATTCTGTGCCATTGACATAATCTCTTAAGTTTTTGAACTCGCTTGCCCTAATTTGGTGGAGTTCTGGTATAGTGTTATTTCCTAGAAATTGGTTTCTTAGCGTCGCGAAGGCTGGGCAATGACAGAGATAGTGTTCCAACGTTTCGTCGTCCTCTCCGCATGCTCTGCATTCGCTGCTTTCTGCACAACCGATTTTGTGCAGGTGTGCTTGTAGCCCTAGGTGTCCTGTAAAGATGCCTGTCAGTCTACTAATGTCTTTTTTACTCATTTGAAGGAGTTCCTTTGTTTTATCCTGGTCTGGGTTTCCCCAGAGGATTTTTGTATTTTAGTCTATGGTTTGCAATGGGCCATTATCGTCCTTTTGTGGAACACATACACGCACACATCCACTCACTCACACAATAATGTTGTTACATTTGCTGTCCACCAGACTAAATGGATTAAGACAAAAATGTGTGAACAGGATAATTTACACTCAACCCTCAACGCGCCCAGCCAACAGACATTTTATTTTATTACATTCTTATGGGCTGGACAGTGTAGAGTATATTATACACACATAGAAACCTACACACTAAAGGAGTTAAATGATCAGTTGGTATAGAAGCAAAGGAAAGTGAATTGATATCAAATCGAGTTCCCAAGCTTTGCCTTCGTCTGCTTCAAAAACAACATTCAATACGCCAGAAGATCGGCTTAACCACCCGTGAAACGTAGAGAAATGGTTGAATGTGTGGGACTTCGATAGACTCCTAATTTTTCAATGTATATAATAGGTCTAAGCTCAACTCGAAAGAGAATTAATTAAAATTTTCTTTAGTTCTTCTACTTTAATGGTCTAAAAACACAAGCCCTATGCTGTTTCCAACCAAACACACTCACTACAGCTTAGGAGGCTTACAGTTGGAACATTAACAACAATGTACACTAACGCGTTCATAGGACACTAATAACTTGTTTTTCATTACAGTGACTAAATTTTAACACACCACTAGCCTTTTGGGACATACACTCACATATTACTGGCCAACAATGAAGACTTCAACCAGGTCTGATGTGTCATACGTTTCTGTGGTGGCTAACTAAGTAACATGTCCAAAAAACATGCCTTTTACGATCTCTCCAAATGACACACTGCTCTCCATGGGATATTATTTTACTGCATGGTCAGTTGGTTTTTTTTTTTTTTTGAAAATCTTATGGACAGGATGTTTCTCCTATTTTATAAAAACAAACGCTCCGCCAACAACATTGTGACTTAATCTTTAATATTGTTAGCAGAATGGACGTCTTCTGTCCATGCTGGCCATACTGTGAATGTGGAACAAAAGCCAAGAAAATGTTCACTTTTCAACAAAACGTAAAGCTGCTTGTCCGTTATGTGGGCCACACATTTAACATTGCTATTGATTCTTGCTTTCTTTCATTGAATATTTAATAGATTTATAAGTATTCAGCTCGTCTTCATTTATCCTTTTTTTGTATATTTGTCTATCTTTGCCGTATATGAATATAAAAGAGCATTTGGCGATTATATATTGTAATATTCACATCGCATTCCTTATCTGAGCACAAAGACGCTGAATATATGATTTTTTATGAACAGGAATATGCTTACAAAGGGATTTATTTCAATTTCAATTAATATTTAAATAGTTTCATTGTTATGGCATAACTTTGAGTCTGACTTGAATCTTTTAGTCGAAGATAGATTATAGATGCATGAATATGAATACGAACCAGATAGCGATTCGTAGAAGCGCAACAAATCTATGGATAGCACTGTGTACAACTGTTTAAGTCATGGAAATAAGTATAAAACAAGTATGAAAGTACCAGTCAGCTGAGCCGACAGAGATATACCCTCAGCCACGTACCCGAAGAAAAAAAGTTAACACAATACTTCTGTAGGTTTTTTAGCTGTTGTTTTCCAGGATGGAAAGGGCCGCAAAAAACTACATATTGCAACAAAATTCAGAATGATCCAAGACGAGTGCATTTTTTCCAAACTTTGGGTAGGGTGTAACCATAGGAGTGATCCGATGTAGTGCATATTCGGACCTAATACAAATCTGTAGGAAATATTTTTTTTCTTTATTAGTCTATGGATATTTTCCTTACAGACTATATAATTAAATATGTTGTACTTAATTTTCTGAATTTAAATATATTACAATTTTACTTTTCAATTTACAAAGTTTGAGCTAAATCGATTTCTCTCTTAAAGGGTTATTTTACACATTAGCCAGTTTAGGTGGTGCCGGTAAGATTTTCTGGACCTTTTTGGGTCATTATCTCAGGAAGTATGGACTTTCCCACGAAAAAAAATTACAACGTCGTAACAGGGGCCGCAAGTGCAACCTGCTGCGTCACAAATTAATAAAGCTATCTGTCATTGTTCTGTTCGGACGTGTTTGAAACTCGCTCTGAAAAGTTCCTAAATAATTCGCTTTTTAGGCAATAATAAAATCAGTAATTGACTCTACAATAATCGCAGCAACCCGTGAAATCGAATAACCATTCGTTTTGTACACATATTGACGGCAAACGCAGTGAATTTGTGAAATTACCTACGACAATTGGCTGTAAATTTGCATTATATTTGTTTTTGTGAGTAAACAAAGCAAACAAAACAAAGTAAGCAAAACTACTCCTATACACATACACGAATAAACGTCACTCTGTCATCTGTTGTTGCTGTGTTATCATCACCGTCATTACTCGATCTGCTTCTTTCACCTGGTTGTTGAATTAGATAAACACTTCTCACCACAATAATTACCATCCATTTGTTCACCACAATTTACAGTGGGCAAAAAAAATAATAATAATAAAATAAAACAAAAATAAAAAAAAAAAAATAATATAATACATTTTCAACAATTCGAATAATTTTTACCAAGACAAAAAAATACAAATATGTCTTGTTCAAAGCCTAACTGTAAAATTGATCCTGCCAATTTTAAAGAGCCGATGGTGACATGTTGGATCTGTTTTTCCTGCTATCATGCTAGTTGTGTTGAACTTGCTGCTCGAACAGTGGACAACCTAAGAGAAGATAAAGGGCTTCATTGGTGCTGTAGACAATGTAAAATTTATGATGTGGAATTTTATTCATTCTTTAGGAAAACACGTACTGAATTAACTACATTACAAAATGAACTAATATCCATTACTGAAAAGTTTTCCAAGTATAAGGAGTTTTTTGATAAATCATCATGTTTAGAACAATTTCTTCAATCTCCTTCGGATACTCGTAAGAGAAAAAAACATCTGATGTTTCTATGATTGATCCTGTCTCAACCCCTCAAATTATTATTCAAACTCCTTCAAAAACGCAATTACCAAATGGCACTGAAACTGCAATATCTCAGTCTAGACAACTTGAAAATGTATCTCAAACTCCATCGAGACCAAGTGATGCTATACCTTCTGGGTCAAATCAAATACCTGAACCAACTGCAACAAAAACGCCATTGAAACAAAAGCAACACCTCCCGCCATCAACTACTCCATATTTTACTCCCTCAAAATCGTTGAATAACAAATTAAAAGTCGTACCTAATATGAAAACTATTTTTGCCGCCCGTTTTGCTTCTGAAACTACTCCTGAGCAAGTAACTGAATATGTTAAGTCCAAATTTAGTCATGATATCGACATCCAAGTTTTCAAATTCAATTATGCAACGAAGAGAAGAAAAGTATCATTTAGGGTAATTGTCCCTGAAGAAATATTTGAAACCGTTGTGAAGCCTGAATTCTGGCCATCGAAAGCAATAATTCTAGAGTATATCTACAAAGATCGCCCTACTACTAATGCCGCCGTTTTACCTCCGCTATCAAATCCCTCAAAAAACTAATTAACTTTCCATCTTTGAAACACTTAAATGTAATCTATCAAAATGTAAGAGGATTGAATACTAAATTAACTTCATTACATATAGATAGTTTTGATTTCAATTATAATATTCTTGTATTCACCGAAACATGGCTTAAGAAAAACATCTTTAATTCCGAAATATTGTGTAAAAAGTATAATATTTTCAGACGCGATCGATCCGATACCTCAAAGAAAACTGGAGGTGGGGTACTTATTGCAGTTTCTTCCGATTTTGCTACAGAAGAAATAATTTTATCCTTAGTTTCTGACATTGAATTTGTTGCAGTAAAAATTCGAATTGGTAACTCTTCCATATTTCTAACATGTTCATACATCCCTCCCAATTCAAATATTGATGTTTATGTGAAACACGCAACTGCTATTAGATTAGCTTTTAGCTCGTCGAAAGCATGTGATACTCTGATTGCCCTCGGTGATTTTAATAGCCCTACAATTCATTGGGACATTGCTACAGATATGAATTGTTTAATTCCCCGTACATTAAATAGTTCTTCAAAAGATTTCGTTGATTCTATGTATGATCTTGGATTGTCACAAGTAAATAACATTTTCAATATTTCTGGTAAGCTTTTGGATTTAGTTTTTGTCAACAATCCCTTAGATGTGTCAATTAACTCATGCGACCCTCTAACGCAACCCGAAGACCGCTTTCATCCCACAATTGAATTGAGAATTATAAAGTCAATTATGTCGCGTAGAATTATTTCAATGCCAAATCGTCAGTATTGCTTTGCGAAGACCGATTATTGCAAGTTGAATTCCTTACTCTCAACTGTTGACTGGTCTGTTATTTTATCTAATCAAGATTTTGACATCCAAATAAATACATTTTACTCAATTCTTTACGATTGTATTGCAAAATCCGTTCCCAAAACTTTACCCCAACGTTCTTCAGGGCCACCCTGGAATTCCATTACTTTAGCCAAATTGAAAAACAAGAAGAATAAATTATTTAAGAAATATAAAAAATCTGGATCATCCGTTGATTTTTCTGGCTATACTATCGCAAGATCTGAATATAATATTGAAAATAAAAGAGCGTATAAAATGTATATCTTATCAATGAAAGAAAAATTAAAACGTAATCCAAAATCCTTTTATAATTTTATAAACTCTAAGCGACGATCGAGTACATATCCAAGTTCCTTTAAATATGGATCTGTAGTTGCAGATGATGATGTCACAATAAGCAATTTGTTCGCTGATTTCTTTGCTACAACATACTCGAAAAAAGTATATGACCAATCTGCTCATTATCCATACAAAATCAACGAATCCTCTGTAATAAATGTATCTACATTTAGTACAGATACTGTATTAAAAAATCTAAAAACCATAAAAAATACATACAGTCCGGGGCCGGATGGAATACCTGCGAATATTCTTAAGCACTGTGCTAATAATCTTGTCATTCCACTTTCAAAATTGTTTAATAAATCGTTACATTTAGGTTATTTACCACCTGTTTGGAAGGAATCATATATAATACCATTATTTAAATCCGGCAATAAGAGCAACGTAACAAATTATAGAGGTATCGCTAAACTTAGTGTCATACCGAAACTTCTAGAAAAACTTATTACAGATACTTTGTCCTTTGATGTTTCTAATATTTTATCTAACTGTCAGCATGGATTTCGGAAATCTCGTTCAACGATTACAAATATATTAGAATTGACCACTATTGTTAATGATGGGTTTAGATCTAGATTACAGACTGATGTTATATACACCGATTTTACTAAAGCTTTCGATAAAGTTAATCATACTCTATTGCTCATAAAATTGGATAAAATGGGCTTCAGTTCACATTTACTGCTTTGGCTGAAATCATATTTATCTAGAAGAACTCAAAAGGTGAAATTTAACTCCGCTGTATCGAAAAGTATATCTGTTTCCTCTGGTGTTCCACAGGGAAGCCACCTTGGCCCAATTCTTTTCACACTCTTCATAAACGATTTACCCACGACTGTTAAAAATTCTAATTTGTTAATGTATGCCGATGACGTGAAAATATTCCGCTCATTTAATGACCCGGACGATCAGCTTCTTCTTCAGTCAGATTTAGATAATTTTTATACCTGGTGTAATTTTAATTTAATCGAGTTGAATATACCAAAATGTAAACATATATCTTTCTATCGACTTCATCAACTACGTACTAAATACTACTTTGATAATCACGAGTTAGACACTGTCGAATCATTCAATGACCTTGGTATATTATTGGATCATCGTCTTAGCTTTCGACAGCATATTAATTCTATGGTCAATAAAGCCAATGGAGCACTGGGCTTTATGAAACGATGGGGTAAAGAATTTGGGGATCCGCAAATCACCAAACGTCTTTACATATCTTTTGTTCGTAGCATACTTGAATATGGTGCAGTAATATGGGATCCTCATTACACTATATACGAAAACATGATTGAATCGGTTCAGAAACAATTTCTTTTATTCTGTCTGCGTCATCATGGATGGAACTATCAGAACCTACCTTCGTATGTGACAAGACTTAATATGATTAAACTGCCTACATTGAAAAGTCATCGAGTAATGCTGGGTTTAAATTTTGTTTTAAATATCATTCAAGGAAGAATTTATTCAGACCTGATAATGAGTAGGATCATAATAAAAACTCTCATCAGGCAAACAAGAAATTTTCAACTGCTTCAAATTCAATACTTTCAGAGGAATTATGCCAATAACGATCCACTACGCTACCTTCTTTTGCAATTCAATAAATTTTATAATCAGATCGATCTGTCTGAAAATAAAGATGCTTTAAAACGGAAAATAATATTACATCTTAATACATAACACTTCCATCCAATCGTAATTGTATATATGTATATTTTTAGTCTGTAAGGATACATGTATTATCTATAGACTTAATAATAATAAAAAAAAAGAAAATAAAAAAAAAAAAGATCAGAGAGGAGTTGTTAAACTATACTTTTTCCAAATTTTGTGTGGGAGGTACACAAATGAGTGGACCGATATAGTCCATATTAGAACTCGATCTATGCCTGAAAGTAATATTACCAATAGCAACGTTTGGCTCAATTCGGTTATTCCCTCCTAGAGTTATCATGCCCACAATCTTGGCGAAAAATTTTGAACCTTTGTGGGGAGGTACCGGAAGGAGTGGACCGATATGGTCTATCTTCGAATTTAAACTAAGTTTGGACAAAATATTGAAAGACCAAAATTTTAACCAAATATGTTGATCCGTTCGAGAGTTATCGTGCATTCCAACTACGACACATGGTATTATATGGGTTGTTTGCAGTTTTCGTGCTGATTTCTGAGGATATATGGACTTGCTCCTGAAAAAAATTATATCGTCATAATGGGGGTAGTGAATACAAGTGGCTGCAACAAAAATCAAAGCGATTCGAGAGCAGGCCTTAAACTGCACTTAAGCAAAATTTTGTGTGGGAGGTACCCGAAAGAGTGAACCAATAGGGTCCATATTGGAACCTCATCTAAGTCTGATAGAAATGTCACGATGTGCAAAGTATGGACTAATTCGGTTACTCCCTTCAAGAGTTATCGTGCGGACAATTTTTCCGAACATTTTTGAACTTTTGTAGGGGAGGTACCTGAAGGAGTGGACCGATATGGCCCATCTTCGAACTTAAATCAAATCTGGACAAAATATTTCGATGCCCAAAATTTGAACCGAATCGATTGATCCGTTTGAGAGTTATCGTGCGCACCAGCCAGCCAGACAGACAGACAGACGGACGGACATCGACTCAAAATTGTCTGAAACGGATATCGTACAAACATACTTTGGGTCTAAAACCATTATTTCGATGAGGCACATTTTTGGCCGTATCAAAGTGTAAATACCCTCTTTAGCCTAAAGGCTGAGGGTATAAATATGGGTGCACCTCAGAGTGACGACAAAGAAAGACCTGTGTATTTCTATAGGCACTCAATTATATGGAAATAGTCCTAATCGAGCTAACGCCCCCAAATCTTAAACATAGGTTTATAACGAGGCAAGAACATAGAAAAAATTAGTGGATGTAGGTCCACATTTGGATACAGCCACCATATAATGGTACCGCCTGATATTTGGCATTTTGTGTTCTTGCAAAAAATGTTCAATATAGGTCTACGATTTGGTACAGCTCCCATATAATGGAACCACTCGATTTTATGTATTTTAAACTATTTTTCCAAAATCTCCAACCAATTCAACTGCAATTTTGCATTGGTCAACATACTTAGCTCCAGGTTTAGGTACAGCACCTCCGATTTTCGGAATTTTGACGATTTTACAGCCGTGTTAAAATGGGAATGACATGCCGGGTGGCGGATGGGGGCAATCGACTTACAAATGCTCACAACCTAAGTAAATCTCAACATAAATTAATAGTAATGATATGAAAAATAACAGAAAGTCATTTAAAAAATATTTTTGGGGAAGTTAGAAAACTACTTGGGAATATGTTTTTTCGTTAAAATATTGTCAATACCATCAACTATCAATTTTATTTTGGAAATTGTAAATTTAATTCTTCAACTTTTTATGATTTCAGTAATAAACTACGAACGCTTTGCGGATGTATTTTATGTTTTTAAAGAACCACACACAAATCACAACTTCTTCGACTCAATTTGGCATATATTCGCTGTAAATTGACAAAAATAATACTGAATATTAAAAATTTGATGTGTTTAGAGAATATTCATTTCAACCACAATTAAATTTGTCGCCATAAATTTTTCGATTTTTGTCCCATTGTGTGTCGGTGCCATTTGTGCAAACAAAAGTGAAAATTGACTACGGTTCATAACTTTCAAATCGTTTGGTATTTTGATTTACTAGCTATAACAAAGCTGTAGGTCGTCTCCTATAAAACACACATACTGAGACGCAATGAAGCCTATTCTGAATTTTTGGGCACGTTTTTGTTGTAGACGCCTAAAAAATATGAAGGCTGGATCTCATAAAGCGATTGACTTCCCCGCAAAAATTATCAGCTGACCGTTTCACTGTATTTGTTTAAAAATTGAACCACCCAATGATTTAGACGTGGCCGCTAAGTCATACTTTAACGCCTTGTCTACCTTTCTATATGTAAGTATTTAAAAAACAGTGACTCTAGATTTGTTTTTTTTTTTTATATTTGTAGAACAAGTTATACGTTTGAAATGTGGCCTTAAATTTAACTACTTCCGCCACAAATGTAAAACAAATTGTGAAAACGTATGCTTCTTCCTATCCATGGAAAAATATTCAAAAGAATTCGGAAGAAACTAAAGTTTTCATGTTCCAAGACTCTTTTAGTAAAAAAAACACAATTCATTCCAGGAAAAATATTCATTATATTCTAAATTATTTATCTTTTCTACAAAAATATGAGCAGATAACCACATATCAGAAAATAGAAAAGCAGAACATAATAAAACTTCTTTCATTTTGAAGTCACAAACCAAAAAAAAATACCAAACGTAATCCTAAAATAAAATATGATGACATTTTTTTCTAAGAGGATAAACCAAAATCAAGATCAAAATAGCACAAATTTTGGTTAAGCACACAACTAACCAAATTGTGTTGCTGGGAATAAAGTGAAAGAAGTCAAAGGCAAATGGCATCATAAATTATAAATGTAGTGTGACAGGCAGATAGGTCAGTAGAGAGAAGGGGTTAAAGCATACAGAAACTAGGGATAATAAGTCAGGTGGAGAAGTAAAAAAACAAATAAAAGCAAAAGCAACAGCACAAACCAAAAATAAAACACGAAATTATCACTTTTTTTGAAAATAAACCATAAAGGAAAACCCCATACAGAAACCGGATACCTGCAGAGTAACAAGCAACAACTAACAACCAAAAAGATGGCATTTTATTTTGACACATGAATAGTTTGTTGGTTAACTAACTAACAAACGATAAGACAACAAAAAGCAACGACGGCAAGAGTTCTAAAGGACAATAAATATGTGTAGCAGCTGTATGAGTCACCTCGGTATGCTGTTGGATATTATAAATAAAGTTTGAAATAAGCCAAAATAGGAAACAATAGAAAGTGTTATAAATAGCAAATGATGAATTAAAACTAAAAATTTCGTTGGGTGTTAAAGAAAAGAAATTAATTGTATAAAATTAGAAAGCGTTTTTAATAAGAATTCACAGGAGAGTGAACTTGTAAAGAATGTTTTGAAAAAAAATATATGTCGTAGATGAGTTCTGTTATATGTAAAAGGAACTATTAACTATTTTTCGATAGAAACTCTTTTCTGCCTGGCAAAAAATAGAGGGTAATTTTATTCGAACGATAAAGGTTTCATCTAATCTGAAATACTTCCACGGGTCTTAGAAGAGTCAGCAACATTATGACACTCATTCATTCAATTATTTTGGGAAGAAGAAGCCTCTTCGCCTAAAATTATCTTGATAAAAATATAAAAAAGAAGACTTAAGAGTTTAGAGAGTTCGAAATTTTGCAAACTCAGACACGGCATGGAACACCTTTGACCTGATTGGACTATAATCGACGGACGGGTGGTATGTGTCTATATGTTTTCCATGGTACTTTTCTAGGATTTGGGGTAGAGTAAAGATTTGGTATATTGTTGATTTGCAATTGGTATGACAAGATTATTCCATTTATCATAGGTTTTAGCCGTTCGCACAGTACACTCGACAGCATTTTAGATGCGATGGGTAGAAGACTTACGCTTCTGTAGTTGGCACATACCGTCCTGTATTATTTCTTTTGCACCGGATATATCAGACTGAGGTTGCAATCGTGGGAACCTCAATTCGGCAGAATGCTCATTAGCTACCGCTGCCTAATAATGCTGATTAATTGCTTTTGGTAGGTGGTAAACCCTCGACACCGTCATTTGGGGTAAGTTCTGGGGTATATTCATCTACGCCCATGTTCGATACCAAAAACTTGATAGAATGTTCCTTTCAGATCTTCAGTAAGCTATGTATATCTGCTTCCAGCTTCCCTTTTGATCTTTGCTGGAGAATGTGCCTGCACTTTACCCCTCAATCTGATGTTTTACACTCAGGAAACATTTTCGGACTTCCTTTTTACTCCTGAGTTAACACTCACGTGGTTCCTGCTCTTTCTTCTTTCATCTGAAAATACGTAGCTCCTCTTCTGCCGATATTTGACCTTGGTGTTTCGTGTTACTACTTACTGCGGGGTTGCTCTGTATGCCGCTTTCTTCCCGTTAGTAGCCTTACGACGTGCAAAGTCTGCACCAAATGTGCGGAAAAATGTGCGCACGACAAATCTTGAAAGGAGTAGCAGATTTGGTCCATACTTTGCACATCTTGAAATTTCTACCAGGCATAGGACTCTATTGGTCCACACCTTCAGATACCTCCCACACAAAATTTCGGATTAATTCGGTTTAAGACCTGCTCGCGAATCGCTTTATTTTAAGAACTTGCATTGTTTGCCCCCATCACGACGGTAAAAGATTTTTCAGGGGCAAGTCCATACTACCCTCAAAAATTAAAAATTCAAAAAATCACTAAAATGGCAGGCGCTATATCTGTTGAACGGAGCAACCGATTTCCATACTACCCTCAAAAATTAAAAAAATCAATAAAATGGTAGGCGCTAAATCTGTTGAACGGAGCAACCGATTTGGTCCAACTTTGGATTTTCTAATATTTTGTCCAAATATAGTTTTACCTCGAAAATCGTCCATATGTATAAGTCTTCTCCTTAGGGTACCTCCCCCACAAAAGTTCAACATTTCTGTTTAAGTCCAGTTTATGGTCTGTTCAAAGATCCTTTGGAAATTTATACCGATGCTTCTCGTTGTGGTTCTGTTTACAGCGATATAATGGTTTTGTGGGTAAGTCCATGCTTCCTGGTCCAAACCCTCTATGTTATACGGTGACCAACTGAAATAGCTGGTGGACTACAGCGCCCGAAAAAAATTGGCTCCCCAAATAAGATCCATTACAAAATGGACTATGTCCACCCATTCCTTCAAGTACCTCCTCCGCAACACTTTTGAGCTTATATACACATTTTTGTCTGCAAAAAGGGCCACATAATTCTGAAACCCACCTAAATACATAATTTTTGGGATTTTGGTTTTGTAGCCGGTATTCGATCTGTCCGTAGATAAAAATTTCATATAGGATGAGGATATACCTTTGCCGATAAAGCCGACTGATACTTTTTTACTTGTAAATTTGCCATAAATTTTACACTTAGCCCACGTTTCGTTTCATGGTAGCTATAATACCTAGCGAATTCGCTTATTATCAGCCCGATTGCGCTATAAATCTCAAACGGATCAACCGATTTGTACCTAATTTTGGACCTCATAAAATTTTGTCTAAACTTATATTAAGTTCTGAGATGACCCAATTGGGTCCACTCCTCGGGGTACCTCAATGACAAAATATCTTAAAGGGAGTAACATATTTTTCTTCCAGATGAGCACGAAAATTTACGAATTTAGTATCCGATTTGCCCGAAATTGTATACGTTGCATTTTTCCAATATCTTCGAGTATCTAACTCACAAGCGGTCTTGGATACTACTGAACAGAAAAATATATGGACCAATTACATAAAAACCATTTTTACTGACGAAAATCGGTCAATCTATGAAAGACGGGTAGACCAACAATTATCCGGGATACCTATCACAAGAACAGAGGTTGAAACAGCCATAAAGGCATTAAAAGATAAAAAAGCGTGCGGTCCTGACGAGATTCCTTCAGAATTGTTAAAGTTAATTGATGGTAATAACGTAAACCTTCTTACGAAACTTTTTAACTACGTTCACGAAACTGGTAAATATCCCAAAGATTGGCTTACATCAACTTTTATAACCATCCCTAAAAAAAGTCGTCCAAAATTCTGTAATGACTACCGAGTAATTAGCCTAATGAGCCATGCACTCAAAATATTTCTGAAGATCATTCACTCCAGAATCTACATGAAATGTGAAAAGGCTATGGGGACCAGCCAGTTTGGGTTTAAAGATGGGATGGGAACCCGCGAAGCTCTATTCGCTTTACAAGCGTTAGTTCAAAAATGCCGAAATTCGCAGAAAGACGTGTTCCTATGCTTTATTGATTATGAAAAAGCATTTGACACGGTCCAACATGACAAAATGATCGAGATTTTATTGTCCATTGGAGTAGAAGAGAAGGAGGTTGAATGCATAAAAAATTTGTACTGGCACCAAACAGCGCAAGTCAACGTCAATGGCGAACTGACCGAAAATATTAATATTTCCAGAGGTGTTAGACAAGGTTGTGTCCTTTCCCCTCTATTATTCAACATATACGCTGAACGAATATTCCAAGAATCAATAAATGGTGTCCGGAAAGGAATATATGTAAATGGAACGTTCATTAACAACGTAAGGTATGCCGATGACACCACTCTCATAGCCGATAATATGACAGCACTTCAAGAACTGGTTAACAGATTGACCACTTGCAGCGAAAAATACGGTCTTAAAATCAACATCAAAAAAACGAAATACATGGTCATCAGTAAACATCATACATATGCTAATACGGCCCCATTAAAAATTAATGAAATAAATGTGGAAAGAGTCCAAAGTTTTAAATATCTTGGAGCGATAATCAACGACGAATGGGACATTTCTAAAGAAATAGCCTGCAGGATTGAAATGGCCAGAGACACATTCTTTAAATATAAAAAAGTTTTTACAAGCCATAATGTAAACTTAAAAACCAAAATAAGATATATGAAAACATATGTATGGTCTGTCCTATTGTATGGCATGGAAACATGGACCTTAAAATCCGTAGATATGAAAAAACTGGAAGCATTTGAGATGTGGACATATCGCCGCATCTTAAAGATATCATGGACACAATTCATATCAAATAATGAGGTTCTAAGAAGATTACATAAAGAAAAAGAACTGCTGAACAACATAAAGAGACGGAAAACGGCATACTTGGGCCACATTATGAGGAATCCGAAATACAAACTGCTGCAAAGTATTATCCGTGTAAACATTGAAGGAAGGCCTACTAGAGGGAGGAAACAACTACTATGGATCAACAACATCCAAGAATGGACCGGTATACGTGATGTCATAAATCTGCTAAGCGAAGCCAGAAACAGAGAGACTTTTGCCGATATTATAAACAATATTTAATAATTTAAGTATTATAATATAAAACTATTGTAATAATATTCTTATATTTGCATTTTGGTCGCCAACATTCGAAAATCGAATAGGCAAATAAAGAAGAAAGAGATCTAACTCACAAAAGTTCAACCAAATTTGGTGGTGGACACTGTCGAAAAAAGTACTTCCTCCGCAAAATTGTATTGCTGTTGTTATCATGATATTGTAATATTTTAGGGAAACCAATACTTTCTGAGATATATGAGATATGGGGACGAAAATGACTCAATATTTGGTAGTTATATATAGTTGTCTTAATAATGATTGAAATGTTCTAGAAACTTCTCCCAAGTGTTATTCTTGGAATGTCCAAGACAAAGTCATCAACTGGTGTGCTTCTTACTGAATACTTATTTAAGGAAACCTGTCGAATAATGAAAAAATATAATATATAAAATTGTTCGGAAAAAAATATAACTCTACACGCTTAAAAATTGCAATATTTTGAGCAGTAGAAAGGGATTATAGATCGCTGTAGGGTGGTTAAACCCTCTGGGTTATGTTGGCTTACATTTTAGGAATATTCCCGCCAGTGTCAAACCTCCTTCTCTACAAGTTGTATACTTCTATGTTCAACATGCTGTTCAACCTCGCCAATATGTTATGGGAAAGAGATCACCATGCTGCTCACCTTTGTTTTGTGGCCACCAAAAAATCCTGTTTTTTCCTACATCAAAATTCTTCTTTTTCCGGTTCTTTAAACCTCCATTAGTAATGGAAATAATAGATTGATCTTTAAGATCCCATACACATACACGTAATATAAGTCACAGATAATTCTTCTTGGGAGCGTATACGTTTTGTCGTTTTGTATACGGTGGGTACAAAAGAACAATTCAATTTTCATTACCTTCTTTTTTATTACATTCTCTCAGTTATTTTTTTTTTTTTTTTATTTTACAATTTCACATTCACTAGCCGTAAATTTATTTAAACTGCATAAAATAATAGGGTGTGTAATTTATTTAAACATCTGTTTACGAAATAAACGGAAACGTGTAAATGTCATAAAACATAAACCTTGCTTCTATAAAATGTACATACCCTCCAAACATTTTCTATCGCTTGCTTGACGCAAAAGTCACTGAAAACGGATTGTTGTGTCTACTGCGACAGTCGCATTTGTTTCCGAAAAGACAAAAATGACTGAAGAAACTGTTCCACTTATGCGGTCCAAACTCTATTTTCGCTTCCGTCACTGTTGTATGTTTCTTATGCGATTCAGTTGGAGTGTCGGAAGCGGGGCACTTTGAGTGTGCATTAGGTACTCATGCAGGTACCGTTTACGAAACTTTCAGTAGTGACGGAACCGACAGTATTTGTAAAAGGCTATTTAGTTTTTTTATTGTTTATTCAAACATATTATTATTATTCATTTGAATTTAATGCTAATGCGGTTATAAAAGATGCATTTTATTATAAAATTGATCAAAAATAAAACAATTTTTATAATATTTTTGTATCAAGTTTGTACTGATTGCTAACAGAACGTCACAAGAACTGAAGAAATCACGTAAATCAGCTCATGTGTTATTCTACTCATTTACTTTCATTAGAATTCGCTTAAATGTTTGCAAGATAAATTGTTTTTGTAATGCTGCCACTATTGTTTTGAAAACATTACTCTCTATAATAGAGACTAGTATCAATACTCCAGACTTTAAGCATTTGTTTTTGTACAACATAAAGTGTCGCTTTTTATAATACTGTAAGTCGCGCAGTTGTGACCACATACGGATAAAAAAGCGATAACAACATATTTGTTCTTGTAAATAGACAACATTCGCATTTTTAACTGAATGCAGGCACTTTACGGAGACGCATTTACTGAGAGAAGATATATTTAACTTCTAAATGTTCGGAGGGTGGATGTTTACCACAACGCCACACGACCACTCAACCAGTTCTGTCTGCTCTTCAGGCAAACAAACAATTTCCTATAGTGGTAACCACAACACTAACATTTGAATCTCGGAATGGGATAATAAAAATGTTACAAAAATTAAGTTGGAATATTACATATAAAAACATTTGCTAGATGCTAAAGGTAAACCACAGAAATCCTTAGACAGTGCAGTAGACAAAGGGGGACTAATGAAGGAAGAATAGGTTTTATATTTATAAATAGTTACTTCCTCTAGAGTCCATTAAATGCTTTCACATTTAAAAATTATTTATTAGGTGCAATTATCCCGACTAACATAACCAACCCTACTTGCATGCACCCGCTACAATCTTAAAACCCCCATTAAAATATGTTTATTCTTTTCATACCCTCCTTTACCCCTCACAACACAATACCAAAACCTCTTATTTGCATGCACTTGTAACTTTTTAGTACAAATATCCAAAAATGCATCTACATGTGCATTCCCGCCTCCGTATCTCCTCATAACAACCATAACCCTCAAAATCTGCTTGTTGTTAAATAACTCCTAAACACATAAACCAGGTGATGCCTTTATAACAAATAGCAACAGCACTCAACAACATCAACAAAAAAGTTAAATACGTTTAGTATAACAACAACAAAAATTACAATATTTCTTTCATTATTCAGTCTTTGACATTTAACAAAGAAGGTGGAAGATTGTTACACTCAAATACAAATATATTTACATATTACACGTGTAGACAGTTCGAGCAACGAATGTGTTTATCGACAGACTTACATTCGCAATGATGCTGTTGGTGCGCTTATGTGTGTATGGCTCCTCTATATCAAAGTATTTGTTAGTAATTCTTGGTATTCAAACATTATTGTAACCTGACTTGAGTTAAATCACACACATACACTAAAATGTTGCTACCTCAGCGAACAATAAAGTCACCTAAGGGATATAAAGTTTCTCATAGAGACATACATACACATCTGTGGTGGCATTCTCTAACGCATTTTTTGGTTACCTACAGCAATCGTTAAATTAAAATGCTTATAATTTTGGTAATTAACAAATTTCATCGGTATGTTCGCTAGTTACTACCGATAGCAAGAATGTTGTCAACATTTATGGGCAATTTTCTCTCATAACTTTGCGTTTAAAATTTGCTGTTTTTTTTGGTAACCAAAAATAGCTTTAGAGAATCCTGTTACTGTATTTATATTTACTAGAGTTGTACCAAAGGAAATATGTGGAACTATCTTCTTTACTTCGCAGTTCCAATGGCCCACATTTTTTCTTAAACAAACTGCATACGTTTTGGAACTAGTACAAGGAATTAAGAACTAGATATCCCAACTCTAATAGTTACACATGTATGTATGTATTTTGCATGGATGCATACTAATCAGTTGGGTGCCACCGTGGTGCAATGGTATGCACGCCCGCCTTGCACGTAGAAGGTCGGGGGTTCGATTCCCCGGGCAGGCAACATCAAACATTTTTCAACGGTGGCAAAATACCCCTCAGTAATGTTGGCGACATTTCCTGAGTATTTCAGCCTTGAAAAACTTCTCCACAAGTGGTGTCTTATGACACGCCGTTCGGACTCGGCGATAAACAGTAGGTCCCATATCATTGAGCTAAATATGAATCGGGGTGCACTCATTGATATGGGAGAAGTCTCCCTTGTCCCGTATGGGATGTTGTGGAACAATGTTTGTTTTTGTGCATACTAATCAGTTTTGATTCCATGCACCCAAAGAAATAAGGCAAGGCAGAAATAACCATTAAAATTGTGATCAGCGTAGCATACTTTTAGGCAATATTAGGAACTATGGGGCGTATACAATGTAGCAACTGTTATACGCTACAGTGAACCGCGGCATTTATTTAAATAGTTGTTAATATAGTACCGAATAGTCCTCTCATAGAAGATAAATATATTTTTGCAGAGAATATAAATTAATTGAATAACAATAATTTATTAATTGGCGCTTTAATAGAAGATAAATAAAGCTTCCAATAAATGGAAAACTACCTTTTTAGTTTTTATCGGATATTGAAAAATGAAATATAATGAAGTAACAGGCAGGTTTACAAAATTCCTTCATCGGGTAGGGAGTGATTTCAAATGTAACTCAAATTATGCCATTGATTTCAAATATTCTTCAAGTGCATTAATTTAATACCATATTTCACACACTATCCCTCCCAAAAAAGGCATATAACTTTGTAATGATTTTTTTAAAATACTGACACGCACATAAACGTATGAATTGTGATCTATTTCCTCTTCATCTTTTAGTTTTTGTTTCTTCATCCTTTAACACAAATTTTGAAGTTATAATTTACTAGAGTACAAAAAAAAAGAAAAACCCAACACATTTACACGTTCGAACATCACATCGTCAACCTGTTCATTGTTGTAACAACAATGTTTTATTTACATGTGTTAACTCTTATTTGTTGCTCACGTTATTACTGTTCGTTTTTTGTCATCATAGTTTTCTTTTTTAGTATTTTGTAGTTATTTGCATATGAAAATGATTAACCCAACATTTGTTATTCTTCTTTCGCGCTCTCTGTATCTGGTTCTTTGACTTCTTAGTGTTTGCAGGCATTTGAGATTTCGCCACTTTCTGGCGCTCAGCAATTCTTAGAGGCAACAAAACAAAAGCACGTTCTTACAATAACAATGAACAAAACAAAAAACGGAAGAGTGGATAACAAATATACAAGAAAACATACCAACAAACATATTTGTGCAAATATGAAAATAACAATATTTATATGCAGATGCCATGACTAAATGTAGGTGAGAGCATAGCGGGTATTGTGTGTGTCCCATTGTATATGCGTGTTTGTCGTCGTAAAGTGTTGCAATGTCTCATCTTGATTTTCATGCAGTTTTTACTGCTTTTAATTTTCGATAAAATCCAACCACACCAATACAATACGTGCCGCCCTGCCATGCATGCAAACAGGCAGATGTATTCTTTCGTTTATAGCTTACAAAGCTACAGAGATCGTGGGCGAGTGTGGCGCTTAATGTCTCTATGACTACGTTAACTGCTGCATATGTAAATTTGCTTTAAGCTCTGAACAGTTATTAGAGTTTCTTCAGTTAGTCCGTAGTTATAAAAATATCTTTTGTTGTAGTTGTAACTATTGTTCTTTATAATGATTATGTGTTTTTTGTTGCTTTTTTTTAAGGTAGCAGTTGTAGGGGAAAATATTGTTAATGGCTTATAATGGGATGGATCGCAAGATCATGTCAGTCTCCTATAGAAAATAAGTAAGTCTTCTTGAGAAGACCAATGCACAGTGGTCCCACTTGTAGGGGAAGGAGCGACAAAAATATTTATACTCATCGGATCGATCTGATTTTTTCAGTATATGCTAAAAATAAGTAAAAAATACTTTAGCCAACAAATCATCAATATGGGTCTAGTTTTTCCTATAGCCCCCATGTAGCGGTATCACCCGATTTCAGGTATTTTGAAGCTTTTATCTACATTTTCGGCCCTAATTGGCTGTACTTTGGTATTTGGGGTTCCCAATGGTCAAAAACCTTCTGCGCAAAAAATTGTGGTCTTAAGTCCAGGTTTCGGTATAGCTCTAATATTACGGTACCTACCGATTTCAGGTATTTTGAAGATTTTATCGACATTTTCGGCCCGAATTGGTTGTAATTTGCCATTTGGAGTTCTCAATGATCAAAAACCTTCTGGGCCAAAAATTGTGGTCTTAGGTTCAGGTTTCGGTATACCCCTCATATTACGGTACATCCCGATTTCAGGTATTTTGAAGATTTTATCAACATTTTCGGCCCGAATTGGTTATAATTTTCCATTTGGAGTTATCAATGATCAAAAACATCCTGCGCCACAAATTCTGTCCAGGTTTCGGTATAGCCCTCATATTACGGTACCTCCCTATTTCTGTTATTTTGAGGTTTTTATCTACATTTTCAGTTCGAATTGGTTGTAATTTGTATTTGGAGTTCTTAGTGGTCAAAAAACGTCTCCGACTGGTATCGTGGACAGGAAAGGAAACAAATTATTCCATTTGAGGTCAGAATATTTCATGGTAGGGGATATAATAAAGTTCGGTACTACCGAACTTTACATTTTTATTTTTTTCATATTATATGTAGCATCATACATATATCAAAAATATATAATGTAAAAAAATACACTCATAAGTAGATCCCAAAACAAAAATGTCTAAATCTTTAAAGAAAAAAAAAAAGAAAACAAACAATTAAAACACACAACAAAGAAGAAACTGAGAATGTAGTAATACGGCATATTCACTGAAACGACCAGACGCATCGTCAGTATTTTTAATGCCACACACGGAAATGCAAATATATGCAGCTGGAACCAATTTTTTTGTAAACTTGACACTATTTCGAACATTCTTCAAAAAATTTGGAGAGTGGCGAAGGATGGCGAAGTTAGTAAAACTCAACTTCAATTTTTTGGACTTGGAAAAACAAATCCACAAAAAAGTATTATAAAAGATGTGATTTTTAGCACATTTTATGGGAATAATGTGTATAAATTTTTATGTAAAAGTAATTAGAATACCTTGTACTAAAACTTCCATTCCGAAAAAATTATTTTATCCTTTCAATTTTGAGTTACTTGCCTTGTAAGAAGTCAAAACCTTAGGGATGTTTTTAAAGTTCTTAAAAGATCACACGTAAATGTCAACTTCTTCTGTTTTGTTTCGTTAAATACCGTTATAAATTACAAAAACCGTGCTGGAATATTAAAATATGATATGTTTAGAGACAATTTGCTGAATTGTCGCAGAGATTTGCTGATATCGATTTTTCGATTTTTGTCGCAGGTTGGGACCAGTGTGCAATGGATATTCTTAAAAAGAAGAATGTCTCCATAAAAAGACCTTAATGTCTTCTTTAGTAAGACCTACTGTTCTCTTTATAATAGAAGACCTATAGGTATTCTGACAGACCATAAGGTCCTGTTATACAAATCAATATATCTTCTTATGGAAGACCAGTCTCTCTTTTTACACAAAATAAGCAACTCTTTTCACAGAAGACCGGTATCTCTTCTCATAGAATACCAGTATTTTTTAGAGAAGAAAGTTTCCATATGAAAGACGGTCTTTTCATAGAAAACTATATTGTCTTCCCATTGAACTTTTGAGGACCCTCTTAAAGCAGTTTTGATAGTGTTCGCAAAGACTGGAGGCTGTTCATATAAGTCTTCGCATTGAGAAGCAGAGGGTCTATCTTATAGAAGACTCGAAAGTCTTCTCATAGAAGTTTAGTGTTCTCAAAGAAAATTCGAGGGACTCCTCATAGAAGTCTCGAGGGTTTCCTCATAGCAGACTAGGACGTCTTCTCATAGACGATTCGATGGTCTCCTCATAGAAGGCTCAAAGTAGAATCGAATATGTTCTCAAACAAGATTTGAAGATTATCTCAAACAAGAACTGATGATCTTCTCATAGAAGGCTCTTAGTTTTCCCATGAAAGACCAGAGGGTATCTGCATACGAGATTATAAGGCCTTCTCGTGAAAGACTCGTTTATTCATAGTCGTCTCTTAGAAGACCAGTTTGTCTTCTCATAGAAAACCTGTAGTTTTCTCTAGGGACTTCCCATGGAAGATACGATCGGAGATCAGTAGGTCTTCTAAACGAAGACCAGAAGTTCTTCTTATAAAAGACCTGTCATTTTTTGTTTTTAAGTCCGGAAGGTCTTCGCATAAATGACATGACAGTTTTCTCGTAAAAGGCTCGTTGGTCATCTCGTAGCATCGTCAAGAGTCTTCTCATAGAAATTTTGAGGGTGTTTTCATAGAAGATTCAAGGGTCTTCTAACGGAAGACCATTAGGTCTTCTGATAGGATACCAGAATGTCTTCTAGAGTTCCTATATACATATGTTCTCAAAGAACACCAGGTTTTCTCATAGATGTGCTCATAGTGGACGGTATAAGACAAAAATATCTTCTTATAGAAGGCAAAAATCTCGTCTTACATGAGAAGATAAGATCTTCTAATATGACACTATCGGGTAGAAGTTCTACTCATTGAAGAACAGTAGGTATTCCTATAGTAGGTATTCTTATAGACGGTCAGTAAGTCTGCTCATAGAAGACCAGTTAGTCTTTTGATAGTCTTTTCTTAGAAGACCATAAGACCTTCTTTAAAAACAAAGGTTAATCATTTCATTTTACCTTTTCATTTTAACATTTGGGGAAATTTGTTCTCCGGAAATTTTTTCTCCGGAGCAGGGCGTATTAGTGTTGTCGCAATTCAAAACCATTTGTCAGTAAGATTCTTAATAATTTCTCTTGTAGTTTTTATTATAAAATAAAATATGTTTTTCTTACTTAAATGCCCTCCCTATTATTGCTGCAAATGACTTTCCACAAAATGCTTTTGTGCATATGAATGAATTTATGTCCATTAAGTGGCCTTAATTGGAAAACTAACAAAATCTTCATTACCATATTCGTATGACAAACAGACATATGGCCTTACACACGAAAGCAATGAACGGGTTTAAACTGAATTTGTATTCGTATTCCAAATATTTTACCTTTTGTTTCTTGGGAAAAAATCTCTGCCATTTTCTAAAGACCAACCAATTATTAAATTATTTAAAATTTAATTTAAATTTTTTTTAACAGATTGTCAATTCATTTGTTTGTAGTTTGTACTTTTTTAATGAAAACTAATATGTAATTGTGTAATATGTATTTTTATATTATACTATGATATTTGTTTGTAAACATTTTTATAATCCAAGATTTTTCTGCTTTCAATTAAATGTCAAATGAAATTAAACAAATTATATTATTTGTGTTGGCAATTATGATAAAGGCAATATTATAAACACTTGAATGAATGTTTAATTTCTTCATTTGTTGTTGTTTTTTTTTATAAAATAAAACATATTGTTGGAATAAATTTTTTTAAACAAGTACAATATGGTCAGGGACTGAAAAAGAATTACAAAACTTTTTGTGGGAACAAAGTATACGACAATGTACAGACTTAGTAGTTTCTAGGCTAGGTATGTCTCTCCTACTGTGATTGTCATAAAACTGTCTTGCTATATTAGAGAAGACAGTTGCTACTACGCTGTTGTTTATTGTCATTCCCATCTCAAAGAGAAAAGAGTGGAGGACATAATGGCAGGTTTTAAAGATGCACTTAACTAAAATTACAGCATTTTTATTGATTTTTCTCCCCTTTAACAAAGATAATTTGAAGAAATTCAAGCTGGGACAAAAAAATGTTATATTGAAAAAAATATAACATAATAGTTGCTTTATTAAAAAAAAACAAACAAGTAAGAAAAGTCTATAGTCGGACGGAGCCGACGATGGGATACCCTATACCACTATCCCTGGGCAATCACTCTCCACGGAACTTTTTTTCAATGATTGTGAAAATTTAGTTATCAAATATCAGAGATGTAATGTATAATACTTATGGCCAAAACCAAAAAGTTATCTAGCATGACAAAGACATTTTTGTAGCAGGAAAGGTAAATTTAGTTCACACAAACTAAAATGTAATAAAACCCACTTATGTAGTACTACTACTTCCGTTGTTTTACAGCTACGTTATAGAAATTTTTACCAATTTCACACAAAAGTTTCAGTCCATTTAACCCGCTAAGTATTATCTGATCTTCACGTTGGTTTGTACGCTTCTTCTTCATCATTAACTCAAACTTTGTTTAAAATTTTGCGGGTTATTATTTTGACCTACAGAGCCGCTACAAAATTGCTTAAAACTTTGTTTTTGGTCCATTTCATCCCTGAACATTTCAAGATCATCACCAAAAACTAATCATTTCTATTCTGGCCCGAACCCAACCTCCTTAAAAATTCATTACAATCGGTCCATAATTGCGGCCTTAAGCTTGTTTACAATTTTTAATGGACGGACACACATCGCTAAATAGCTTTTATCTCGTCGAGATATGAATTTAAGCATACCAAATAAGGGGTCTAGGACGAATATTTCGTGGTGTTACATAAAATTTTCGAGAGACAATATGTAGCATGGGATAAAAATTTGGTTCTCTACACAGAACCCATTATATATTAGGCAGTAGGCCCGTTATCTAGCAAACACTTTATTGCAATTTACATCAGAGGAAAGGTCAGTAGTTTTTTTCCATATGTATGTCCTCAAGGAATTAAAATATCGACCAAAAATAAAATTTGTATATTTTTCATACAAAAGTAATGGTCCATTTCACCCGCTAAAGAATATCAGATCATCATTCAAAATTGTGGGCATCTTTTTCGACCAAAAAGTTTGTAACGCATCGAAATAATGGTCGTAGACCCATACTTATATATACCAAAATGAATGTCTCGACGAGCTGAGTCGATCTGGCTATGTGTGTCCGTCCGTCAGTCCGTCCGTCCGTCCGTCTGTCCGTCTGTCCATCTAAACCTTGTGATCACGCTACAGGTCGCAATTTTGATCGGATCGTCACCAAATTTTGGGTGTTGATGAGGGTCCCGGAGGGGAAGAAGCCTTTTGATTATGGTGATGGTCGGATAATATTCAGGGGTCAGAATGGGCAAAAAACTTATTTGGGGAAAAATTCAACGTTTTATTTCAAAGCTAATATCTCCGCATCTATAAGGGGTATATCAAAAGCAAAACCTGCTAATGAAAGTAAAAAATATCACCTTTACAACGATGTATAGTAGGTTGTCGTAGGTAGTCAAACAAAGTAGAAATCGCAATAGTTGCTAATACAACTCATATTTTTATTTTTGCGATTTGAGTTATAATGACGAATATCACAGCTTTGGTTGGGGATCTTCCACAAGCAAAGTCTGACTATGAAAGAAGAATATCCCTCCTTTACAATGATTCAAAGCGGGTTGGTGTAGGTGGCCAAATAACGGAGATATAGCAATAGTCGGTAATACATCCCATTTTTCAATTTCTTTGAAAATCGCGCTACAGGTCGCAATTTCTATCGCATCGTCACGAAATTTTGGGGGTTAATGGGGGTCCCAAAGAGAAAGAAGCCTATTGATTTTGATGATGGTCGGATAATATTCAGGAGTCGGAAAAGGCAAACACTTATTTGGAGAAAGGTCAACATTTTATTTCAAAGCCAATATCTCTGTTTCTTTAAGAGGTATATCAAAAGCAAAACCAAGGCAAGGAAAGTAGAAAATATCACCTTTACAACGGTGTAAAGTAGGTTGTCGTAGGTGGTCAAATAGCAGAGATATGGCAATAGTCGATAATGCATCCCATTTTCCGATTTTTTTGTAATCACGCTACAGGTCGCAATTTTGATCGGATCGTCATGAATTTTTTGGGAGTTGATGCGGGTCCCACAGAGGAAAAAGCCTATTTGGTTTGGTGATGGTCGGATAATATTCAGGAGTCGGAATAAGCGAAAAGCTTATGTGGAGAAAAGTCAACGTTTTTCTTATGCAAATATCTCCGCTTCTGGTTGAAGTATTCCAAAAGGAATACCCGTCAATGGAAGAAGAAAAGATCTCGTTTATATTGATGCAAAGTATGTTGGCGTAAGTGAGCAAACCATTTTTTGTAATCACGCTTCAAGTAGGAATTTTGACCGGATAGTGACGAAATTTTGGGGGTAGATGGGGGCCCCACAGAAGAAGAAGCCTATTGATTTTGGCGATAGTCGGATAGAATTTAGGGGTCGGAAGGGGGAAAAACTCATTTGGAGACAAATTCAAAGTTTTATTCTTTGTGAATATATCGGCTTCTAGTAGGGGTATTCCAACGGTAAAGCAGGTTGGCGAAGGTGGTCAAACAAGGGAGATATCAAAATAATCGGTAATGCACCCAATTATTCCATTTTTCGCAATCACGCTACAGGTCGTAATTTTTATCGGATGGTCACGAAATTTTGGTTGCTTATGGGGGTCCCAGAGAGAAAGAGGCATATTATTTTTGGTGGTAGTCGGATTATATTCCCTAAAAGAAATGTTTAGCAGTGAAAAGCTTATGCGCAGGGGTAGTGGTGTAGGGTATCACATGGTCGGCCCCGTCCCGGCTATAGCCTTTGCTCACTTGTTTTATCAAGTTTTTTGCAGATGTTCGCATACAACAACCAAACCATTGAGATTTTCGATCAAAAACAGCCAAAAATTTTAGTCATGACAATAATTAACAACTGTCTAGTACATCTCAAAAGCATTGTAATGCCCTTTCAGGCAGTTTTGGCTTGGAGAAAGTGGAAATTTTTCGGAAAATATCGATAAATGACACTGTTCTACAAAATGGTACCCAAAGTCAGTGGGTAGAAAATTCCTTTTGGAGATGAAAGCCCTTAGTGAGTGTACTAAGAACCCAAAAGGAAATCTTCACCATAGGTCAAGTTTCTGAGATATTGCGTGATTAATGGTTTAGTTTTGGCCCATAAATTTGTGAAAAAATAGTTTTATATCACTGTTTATTGTAGCTTCATTTTGAAATTACATTTTTTCAGTCAAATCAAACGACAAATCTTTTTTAGAATATTTCATGCCTCTAACTCAATTCCTTCCTTGTCCTTTCTTTCTTGAACTGTAGTAAAAGTACCACAAGACGAGATATTGCACCATCCAAATATTCTAGAAAAAGTTTGTTCAGAAGATTTTCGGTTCGGTTCTCATTAGTGACTAATCGATATTTCCCCGTTTTCATGGTCCTTTTTAGATGTTCAGTGAACATCTATGAGAATTGGAGTTCTAGGAAAACATTATGTTTTTTTTTTATGACTGGAGAATTTAAAGGAAATACTTCTGGTCTTCAAAGCGAACAACTATTAGTCTACCTTGAGTAGACTTTTTTGAATTTTATGCGAGTTATTATTCTAATTCTAAAGAAGATTATTCTAGATTAAGTTCTACTAGTCTTCTATAGAACACCTGCTAGTCTTCTACAAAAAGCCTTTGTGGTTTTCTGAATGATATAAGATAACATTCTATAAGATAACCTTCAAATCTTCTAAGAACAAAATTTCCGATCTTCTATAAGAAGCACTGCTGGTCTTCTACGAGAGGACCTTCATGACTAGTGATCTTTTGTGAGACGACTGACCGGTATCTCATAAGAAGCTCTACTTGTTTTCTATAAGAAGACCTACTGGACTTCTGTGGAATACATTCTAGTGTACTACGAGGGTACCCACTAATCTGCTACGGGAAGACCTACTGGACGTACTCATTTAGCTTAACTGAATATGATATGTGAAATTTCGTTTACCTTGTCGTATACCTATTGTAGTTATGTATACGCCACAAAAGTAAAAAAGTAAAAATAATATTATTCTTGTTTATTTTCAATGAATATTTTTAAGAAAAGCACATTCTTACCTTTCTAAGACAACCGTCCATAACCTCTTTAGAGATTTCTATTTATAATTATGCATTCAACTCCTTTCGTTGGTACAAATACAATAATATTTGCGATGACTTTTACGTGCTATAAAAGTACCACTTCACGAACAGCAAAAAAGGCGAACCCAACATTTCAAAGCAAGGATTTCCGTGAAAAAGTTTTGACAACAAATCCTCTTTGAAGCGACATTTTATAACTAATCACATTATTAAGCATGAACCCAGTAAAGAATGACGAAGATTGGGGTAGGATTCAGCATGAATCGCAATTCATAATTATGGTAGAAAATAACAAAGAGCTGCCCGGTTCCGCTCACTCTAGCTATACGACATCATTGTCTGGCTGTATTATTTTAATATTCATGGAGGTTCTTATAGCATTAATTTGCTTTATGAATGGAAAACTATTTTGTTATTCGATGCAAGTAAGGAAATTGTTTTTCTTTTGTGTCACTCTCTCCCTCTTCCTTGGAATTGTTCTTAGTTAGCCATGAAATTCTATAAAACCAAATACAATTCAGTAATTTTCTTGAGTTGTTGGACAAAAGTATTTGCTTGGAGTTTGCGCAAATTTATTCTAAGCCAACAAAACATGAGGCAGGGCCAGATATTCTCTACAAATCCCATAACGGATAATTGTATTAAATTATCAAAATATGCCAATATTATTCAATTGCTGGCCAATAACTATCAGTAGCAGCACCGTCACCTAGGGTCATTTCAACGTTATATGCTAGCCAACAAAATACACACTCGTAAATATAAACTCAAACGAGCTGAAGATAACCAGAAACAAGTTATTCCCAAAAGTGTCTTTTGACAAAATGTCTTTTTTGTTGTGGTACATAAAACTTTACGGTATTTATGATGTGAAGTTTTGACTAACACAAACACACACAACAAACTCCTATAACAGGAAAAGGTACGTGACTTTGAATAATGTACAAAGTCTTAAAACGAGCCATAAATTGGTTGGAATCCAAATAAATCAAAAGGGTTTTCTGTAGAGTATTGAATTAAATGTTGGCGTATAGATTGTTGATTATCCTTAATTCAGAGAAGCTAAATTGGAGATATCTGATGGAAACCATCAGACCGCCAGGATAATTGAAGATTTCCCAAGGAGAAGATTGAAGTTTTCTTATGAAAACTTCTTTTCAGCCAGGCTGAATTGAAGTTTACCTATGGAAACCATTATTTAGCCAGGCTGAATTGAAGTTTAAGTATGGAGAGATCTATTCAGCCAGGTTGAATTGAATTTTACCTGTGCAAAACTCTATTCAGCCAGGCTGAATTGAAGATTACCTATGGAAACCTCTATTCAGCCAGGCTGAATTGAAGTTTACCTATGGAAACCCCTATTCAGCCAGGCTGAATTGAAGTTTACCTATGGAAACCTCTATTCAGCCAGGCTGAATTGAAGTTTACCTATGGAAACCTCTATTCAGCCAGGCTGAATTGAAGTTTACCTATGGAAACCTCTATTCAGCCAGGCTGAATTGAAGTTTACCTATGGAAACCTCTATTCAGCCAGGCTGAATTGAAGTTTACCCATGGAAACCTCTAGTCAGCCAGGCTGAATTGAAGTTTACCTATGGAAACCTCTATTCAGCCAGGCTGAATCGAAGTTTACTTATGGAAACCTCTATTCAGCCAGGCTAAATTGAAGTTTACCTATGGAAACCTCTATTCAGTCAGGCTGAATTGAAGCTTACCTGTGGAAACCTCTATTTATCCAGGCTGAATTGAAGTTTACCTATGGAAAACTCTATTCATCCAGGCTGAATTGAAGTTTACCTATGGAAAACTCTATTCAGCCGGGCTGAATTGAAGTTTACCTATGGAAAACTCTATTCTGCCAGGCTGAATTGAAGTTTACCTATGAAAACCTCTATTTAGCCAGGCTGAATTGAAGTTTACCCATGGAAACATCTATTCAGCCAGGCTGAATTGAAGTTTACCCATGGAAACCTCTATTCAGCCAGGCTGAATTGAAGTTTACCCATGGAAACCTCTATTCAGCCAGGCTGAATTGAAGTTTACCTATGGAAACCTCTATTCAGCCAGGCTGAATTGAAGTTTACCTATGGAAACCTCTATGCAGAAAGGCTGAATTGAAGTTTACCTTTGGAATCCACTATTCAAACAGGCTGAATTGAAGTTTACCTATGGAAACCTCTATTCAGCCAGGCTGAATTTAAGTTTACCTATGGAAACCTCTATTCAGCCAGGCTGAATTGAAGTTTACCTATGGAAACCTCTATTCAGCCAGGCTGAATTGAAGTTTAACTATGGAAACCTCTATTCAGCCAGGCTGAATTGAAGTTTAACTATGGAAACCTCTATTCAGCCAGGCTGAATTGAAGTTTACCTATGGAAACCTCTATTCAGCCAGGCTGAATTGAATTTTACCTTTGGAAACCTCTATTCAGCCAGGCTGAATTGAAGTTTACCTATGGAAACCTCTATTCAGCCAGCCTGAATTTAAGTTTACCTATGGAATCCTCTATTCAGCCAGTCTGAATTGAAGTTCACCTATGTAAACATCTATTCGGCCATGCTGACTTGAAGTTTTTGCCTCTCAAATGCATTCATTATTTCAACCTAGTTTCCTTTCATTACATATTTATCAAATCAGTTTATCACAGCAAAAGATAGAGCTAAAATGATGAAAACGAGCTCTGGGTATTGCTATTACAGTTAGCTTTTATTCATTTTCAAAGTATAATAAACATAATAACTTAATATAACGGATGTATAACACAAGTTCCGTACATCATGAATACCTTCAAATGTCGTTCCGGGAACCTTTGAATAACGAACAAACTGCCACAGACACCGTATCATCATAGAAAATAATGATAAACAAAATACTCTTCAGGATAAACAACTCTCAGTGCGACACCATTGACAATCAGCCAGGCAATGGATGTCAGTCAACATCCATTTAAGGCGCTCACACACAGATACAAATAAAAAGACATTACAAAATGTAATCGAGAAATGACATCATTTTATCCTTTCACAATCGCGCCTGTACTCCCTGGCTCCCCAGGCCCTTAAATAAATAATGCCACTGATGTGTGGCCTAACAACAAACAACGATTTGCAAGAGGGTATTTTTTTCAAATTCAACTATTCCCTGTTGGGATTAAAAACTATAATATAGAAGAAAATAAGGATGTCGCTCATAACAACAAACAACTGAAAAATATGAAATACAGAATGATAGATGAATTGAAGTTTTACCATTGAAAGCATAATGCACCTAAGCTGAAACGTATATTTTCTACAGAAAATCTAAATTATAAAAATAAATTGTAAATAATCCCACTGTGTTTCTGTTTTGAAATTGAAGTACACAATTTCTCCCCACCTCCTCCTAAATTTAACAGCAGTGAAAATATTTTTCAACAATAAAAATAAGTCTGTCAGAGAATTCATTCATATCGTTTACTCTGTCCTTTGCTGGATTATTTAGGAAACGGAAATGAATGAAGTAGTAGTCACAGTCGGCATTCAAAATGTTAGAAACTAACATTGCATGGGAAGAGAGGCGTGCGATTGTTATGCACGGCTAATGAAAATAACAATTGCCAAAAATTAAATTGCATTCTGTTGTTAATATTAAAATGCAATAACCTTGCCGAGACCACAGAAAACAATTTTGAAATGCAATATCTTTTCATATTTATACGTATTTTATGAAAAAATAAACAAATGAATTTTCGACGCAGTTAAATTCAAGAAACTTTTTTTAAATATAAATTTATCGTAAAAAAGCCCAGCTGAATTGTACTTTCTATAGGAAATCTTCAATTTAGGAAATATATGGGAGATTTCTATAGAAAATCATCAATTCAGCCCAGATGAACTGTGATTTCTATAGGAAATCTTCAGTTCAGCTCAGCTGAATTGTGATTTCTATAGAAAATCATCAATTCAGCCCAGCTGAATTGTGATTTCTATAGGAAATCTTCAATTCAGCCCAGATGAATTGTGATTTCTAAAGGAAATCTTCAATTCAGCTCAGCTGAATTGTGATTTCTATAGGAAATCTTCAATTCAGCCCAGCCGAATTGTGATTTCTAGAAGAAATCTTCAATTCAGCCCAGCCGAATTGTGATTTCTATAAGAAATCTTCAATTCAGCCCAGCTGATTTCTATAGGAAATCTTCAATTCAGCCCAGCTGATTTCTATAGGAAATCTTCAATTCAGCCCAGCTGAATTGTGATTTCTATAGGACATCTTCAATTCAGCCCAGCTGATTTCTATAGGAAATCTTCAATTCAGCCCAGCCGAATTGTGATTTCTATAGGAAATCTTCAATTCAGCCCTGCTGATTTCTATAGGAAATATTCATTTCAGCCGAGCTGAATTGTGGTTTCTATAGGAAATCTTCAATTCAGCACAGCAGAATTGTAATTTCCAGAGGAAATCTTCAATTCAGCACAGCCGATTGTAATTTCTATAGGAAATCTTCTATTCAACCCAGCTGAAATGTGGTTTCTATAGGAAATCTTCAATTCCGCCCAGCCGAATTGCGATTTCTGTAGGAAATCTTCAATTCAGGCCTGCTGATTTATATAGGAAATATTCATTTCAGCCCAGCTGAATTGTGGTTTCTATAGGAATTGTGATTTCTAGAGGAAATCTTCAATTCAGCACAGCCGAATTGTAATTTCTAGAGGAAATCTTCAAATTCAGCCCAGCTGAATTGTGATTTCTATTATAAATCTTCTATTCAATCCAGCTGAATTGTGGTTTCTATAGGAAATCTTCAATTCAGCCCGGATGAATTGCGATTTCTAGAGGAAATAATCATTTCAGCCCAGCTGAATTGTGATTTCTAGAGGAAATCTTCAATTCAGCCCAGCCGAATTGTAATTTCTATAGGAAATATTCATTTCAGCCGAGCTGAATTGTGGTTTCTATAGGAAATCTTCAATTCAGCACAGCAGAATTGTAATTTCCAGAGGAAATCTTCAATTCAGCACAGCCGATTGTAATTTCTATAGGAAATCTTCTATTCAACCCAGCTGAATTGTGGTTTCTATAGGAAATCTTCAATTCAGCCCAGCCGAATTGCGATTTCTAGAGAAAATCTTCAATTCAGCACAGCCGAATTGTGGTTTCTATAGGAAATCTTCAATTCAGCCCAGCTGAATTGTGTTTTCTATAGGAAATCTTCAGTTCAGCTCTGCTGATTTCTATAGGAAATCTTCAATTCAGCCCAGCTGAAATGTGATTTCTATAGGAAATCTTCAATTCAGCCCAGCCGAATTGTGTTTCCTATAAGAAATCTTCAATTCAACCCTGCTGATTTCTATAGGAAATATTCATTTCAGCCGAGCTGAATTGTGGTGTTTATAGGAAATCTTCAATTCAGCACAGCCGAATTGTGATTTCTAGAGGAAATCTTAAATTCAGCCCAGCTGAAATGTGATTTCTATGGGAAATATTCAATTCAGCCCAGCCAAATTGTGATTTCATAGGAAATCTTCAATTCAGCCCAGCCGAATTGTGATTTCTAGAGGAAACCATCAATTCAGCACAGCCGAATTGTAATATCTAGAGGAAATCTTCAATTCAGCCCAGACGAATTTTGATTTCTATAGGAAATCTTCAATTCAGCCCAGCTGAGATGTGATTTCTATAGGAAATTTTCAATTCAGCCGAGCTAAATTGTGGTGTCTATAGGAAATCTTCAATTCAGCCCAGCCGAATTGTGATTTCTATAGGAAATCTTCAATTCAGTCCAGCTGAATTGTGATTTCTATAGGAAATCTTCAATTTAGCCCAGTTGAATTGTGATTTCTATAGGAAATCTTTAATTCAGCCCAGCTTATTTGTGATTTCTATAGGAAATCTTCAATGAGTTATGATTTCTATAGGAAATCTTTAATTCAGCCAAGCTGAATTATGATTTGTTTATGAAATCTTTGATTTAACTCAGCTGAATTTTGAATTCTAATAGAAATCTTCAATTCAGCTCAGCTGGATTGTTATTTCTATAGGAAATCTTCAATTCAGCCCAGATAAGTTGTGATTTCTGTAGGAAATCTTCAATTCAGCTTAGCTGAATTATGATTTCTGAAGGAAATCATCAATTAAGCCCAGCTGAGCTGTGATTTCTATAGGAAATTTTCAAATCAGATTAGCTGAATTGTGATTTCTATAGGAAATCTCCAATTCAATTTCAAAAAGTCCATTGACTTATCCTTGTAATTTCCATTGGTATTTTCCTATATTTCGTTAAATCTAATTTTCATGGATTGTTTGTTTGCATAACTGTGCTAATAAATGTTTAAACCTTTATTCTGCTAATAGTTTATTAAAGTTAAGCTGCTTTGCTCTGTTAACAAGGGGATAATCAGAGAATGTTACAAAAGCAACGTAATCATTCAGCCAGGCTAGATTTAACGAAATATAGCCAAATACCAATGGAAATTCCAAGGAAAAGTCAAATGGATTTTTTCCTTTATCTTTGCAATCTGGTCGCTGACAATTCCTACAAAATATAACAATAAATATTTAACCAACATATTTGTTATCCTTGGACCAATCAAACACCTCAAACCTAATATTTATTGTGGCGACCACATCCTTGACTAAATAAAGCAAATACAAATAGCGTGCGTAAATACAATACCAACAGCTTAATTTCAGTATTATTGGCTTCCAATAATTTCGCACCACAAATCAAAATGTAAAGAGACCTCCCGCCAAGAAATTTCTTTAAAAACAAAAGACCCTCAGCAACAAAAGATGCAAAATATTCAGAAAGACTTATAAACGAGGGAAGATTATAAATAAAATTAAGAAGATGAAGGGGGACAGCCTTACACAAAAGAAAAACAGAAAAAAACTTAAAGCGTAACAGGCGGTTTTATCCTCTACCTAAATAAACAATAGCATAAATCCTAAACAACTGTGAATCTTAATATCCACAGATTTTCCAGCCGGAGAGAGAAACTTTTTCTTCTTTTTATCTAATAAACTAAATGGTCATTCTCCCCAACCACAAGAGATCAAGAGAAAGTAAAAAACAACTAGAATGGGCCGGGGTTAAATTGTTGGAAATATTTATCCCCCTCTTTCACAAAATTGTCAGATAAATGAGAGACAATTGACTGTTGGTAAATTAAATTAATGGCACCGTTCAGTGAGAGCGGTGCTCTTCATTGTTTTATCTCAAAGTGTGTATTGTGTATAAACGAATGTTTACCATCCAATTGTTGCATGCCAAAGCAACTATAATTTTTTGGTATTTCGTTGATATACATGTGTATGTGTGTGTGTGTGGTGGTACTTTTATGCGTGTGGTGAATTAATGTGTATACGCTGCCTGGTGCGTAAGAGAAAAAAATAAATTATTGTTTTGTATGGTCGGTCTTTGGTGCGTATAAGAGAAAATTGTTTTATATTGTCAGTCTATGGAATAATACACCAAATGATAAATCGTCGCTGGCTAAAATTAAACACAAAGACATTTAATATTCACTGTCTGGGTTCAAGGCAAGATTTTATGGTTATTCTAATGAAATTCATTTTATTTCATGGTGCCCTTGAGCTCTTCTAATTAATTAATTAATGAATATCTAATGTTAACCCGCAAGGCCAGACACATTTTTCCACCTCATTTCCAATTTGATGTCATTTGGTAATTGATAAATGAATGTGAAATGAGTCTGCGAATCAGACTGGTTTTGTAGAAAAGGTACGTTTTTGTCAAAAAAAAAAAAACGGTTTGGTCTACCATAAAAGAACATTGCAACATTAAAGAAAGAATTAATTTGTGATAGGCAAAATTACATAAATATTAATTACGATTTGGGCCAAAAGAAGACTAGAAATGTTTTATATAGCAAGACGAGTAGTCTCCTATAGAAAGAGGTGAAGACTTTCTTTTAAAAAGTGTCATTCCTTTGAAAAAGGTCTAAAGAAGCACTCTTCCAGTAGGAAACGGTCTTAGGAAAGGGTCTTTAGAAGCACTCTTTCCTTGGGAAAAGGTCTTTAGAAGTAGCCTTTCCTTAGGAAATTAAAGAAAGCACTTAAGACATAAAGTCTTCTATAGGAAAAATTAATGTCCTCTATAGGAAGACTTAAATTCTTCTATGGGAAAACATGTAGTCTTCTATAGGAAAACCTAAAGTCTCCCATGGGATGATTTCATATCTTCTATATAAAGACATGGAAAGTATTGGAGGCTTCGTTGGGAAGACATGGTGCCTTCTATATAAAGACTTGAAGTCTTCTATATGAAGCCTTCTATGAGAAAATATGTAGTCTTCTATAGGAGGACCTAAAATCTCCCATGGGTAGATATCATATCTTCTATATAAAGACATGGAATGCATTGGAGGCTTTGTTGGGAAGACATGGTGTCTTCTATATGAATACTTAAAGTCTTCTATATGCAGCCTTGAAGTCTTCTATATGAAGACTTAAAGTCTTCTATATGCAGCCTTGAAGTCTTCTATATGAAGACTTGAAGTCTTCTATATGAAGCCTTGAAGTCTTCTATATGAAGACTTGAAGTCTTCTATATGAAGCCTTGAAGTCTTCTATATGAAGCCTTGAAGTCTTCTACCTTGAAGTCTTCTATATGAAGCCTTGAAGTCTTCTATATGAAGCCTTGAAGTCTTCTATATGAAGCCTTGAAGTCTTCTATATGAAGACTTGAAGTCTTCTGTATGAAGACTTGAAGTCTTCTATATGAAGACTTGAAGTCTTCTATATGAAGACTTGAAGTCTTCTATATGAAGACTTGAAGTCTTCTATATGAAGACTTGAAGTCTTCTATATGAAGACTTGAAGTCTTCTATATGAAGACTTGAAGTCTTCTATATGAAGACTTGAAGTCTTCTCTATGAAGAATTGAAGTCTTCTATATGAAGACTTGAAGTCTTCTATATAAAGACTTGAAGTCTTCTATATGAAGACTTGAAGTCTTCTATATAAAGACTTGAAGTCTTCTATATGAAGACTTGAAGTCTTCTATATGAAGACTTGAAGTCTTCTATATGAAGACTTGAAGTCTTCTATATGAAGAAATGAAGCCTTCTACATAAAGACTTGAAGTCTTCTATATGCTGAAAAAACGAAGAGTATGCTTATTAAATCAAACCAAAACCCTTCATTCTTTCTGAACGGGAAACTAATTGAAAATGTCAATAACTTCTGCTATCTAGGTAGCAACATCAACCCTAGCGGTGGAGCAAATGATGATGTCGACATCCGCATTCAAAAAGCCAGCGGTGCATACTGCAGCCTAAAAAATATTTGGAACTCTGGTGCATATTCTCCAAAAACGAAACTGCACCTTTATAATGCCTGCGTCCAGTCAATACTACTGTATGGATCTGAAACCTGGCTAGTGAACGAAAGAAATAAAAATAAACTGTAAGTTTTCACTAATAGATGTCTTCGCAACATTTTAAAAATATGGTGGCCAAGAACTATCTCAAATGAAGACCTCCTACAACTGGCTCAACAAGAAGATATTAACATACAAATAAAACGACGCAAATACAACTGGATCGGTCACACACTCCGTAAGCCTTTTGATGATATCTGCCATGAAACACTAAGCTGGAATCCCCAGGGTAATCGCAGCAGAGGACGGCCAAAAACCACTTGGCGAAGAACCATTTCCAATGAAACCGGAAAAACATTCAATGAGTTAAGATACATTGCATCGGATAGAGTAAGATGGAGATTCTATGTGAATACTTTATGTTCCTGATGGAATATGCTAATAAATACATATAGTCTTCATATAGAAGACTTCAAGTCTTCCTATAGAAGACTTTAAGTCTGCCTATAAAAGACCTCAAGTCTTCATATAGAAGAATTCAAGTCTTCATAGAGAAGACTTCAAGTCCTTATATAGAAGACTTCAAGTCTTCATATAGAAGACTTCAAGTCCTTATATAGAAGACTTCAAGTCTTCATATAGAAGACTTCAAGTCTTCATATAGAAGACTTCAAGTCTTCATAAAGAAGACTTCAAGTCTTCATATAGAAGACTTCAAGTCTTCATATAGAAGACTTCAAGTCTTCATATAGAAGACTTAAAGTCTTCATTGTCTTCAAATAGAAGACTTCAAGTCTTTATATAGAAGACTTCAAGTCTTCATATGGAAGACTTCAAATCTTCATATAGAAGACTTCAAGTCTTCATATAGAAGACTTAAAGTCTTCATTGTCTTCATATAGAAGACTTCAAGTCTTTATATAGAAGACTTCAAGTCTTCATATGGAAGACTTCAAGTCTTCATATGGAAGACTTCAAGTCTGCATATAGAAGACTTCATACTTCAAGTCTTCATATAGAAGACTTCATACTTCAAGTCTTCATATAGAAGACTTCATGTCTTCATATAGAAGACTTTAAGTCGCCATAAAGAAGACTTCAAGTGTTCATATAGAAGACTTCATGTCTTCATATAGAAGACTTCAAGTCCTCATATAGAAGGCTTCAAGTCTTTATGTAGAAGACTTCATTTCTTCATATAGAAGACTTCAAGTCGTCATAAAGAAGACTTCAAGTGTTCATATAGAAGACTTCAAGTCTTTATATAGAAGACTTCTATATGAAGACTTGAAGTCTTCTATATAAAGACTTGAAGTCTTCTATATGAACACTTGAAGTCTTCTTTATGACGACTTGAAGTCTTCTATATGAAGAAATGAAGTCCTCTACATAAAGACTTGAAGTCTTCTATATGAGGACTTGAAGTCTTCTATATGAAGACATGAAGTCTTCTATATGAACACTTGAAGTCTTCTTTATGGCGACTTAAAGTCTTCTATATGAAGACATGAAGTCTTCTATATGAAGACTTGAAGTATGAAGTCTTCTATATGAAGACTTGAAGTATGAAGTCTTCTATATGCAGACTTGAAGTCTTCCATATGAAGACTTGAAGTCTTCTATATAAAGACTTGAAGTCTTCTATATAAAGACTTGAAGTCTTCTATATAAAGATTTGAAGTCTTCTATATGAAGACTTTAAGTCTTCTATATGAAGACTTGAAGTCTTCTATATGAAGACTTGAAGTCTTCTATATGAAGACTTGAAGTCTTCTATATGAAGACTTGAAGTCTTCTATATGAAGACTTGAAGTCTTCTATATGAAGACTTGAAGTCTTCTATATGAAGACTTGAAGTCTTCTATATGAAGACTTGAAGTCTTCTATATGAAGACTTGAAGTCTTCTATATGAAGACTTGAAGTCTTCTATATAAAGACTTGAAGTCTTCTATATAAAGACTTGAAGTCTTCTATATGAAGACTTGAAGTCTTCTATATGAAGACATGAAGTCTTCTATATAAAGACTTGAAGTCTTCTATATGAAGACTTGAAGTCTTCTATATAAAGACTTGAAGTCTTCTATATGAACACTTGAAGTCTTCTTTATGACGACTTGAAGTCTTCTATATGAAGAAATGAAGTCTTCTACATAAAGACTTGAAGTCTTCTATATGAGGACTTGAAGTCTTCTATATGAAGACATGAAGTCTTCTATATGAACACTTGAAGTCTTCTTTATGGTGACTTAAAGTCTTCTATATGAAGACATGAAGTCTTCTATATGAAGACTTGAAGTATGAAGTCTTCTATATGAAGACTTGAAGTATGAAGTCTTCTATATGCAGACTTGAAGTCTTCCATATGAAGACTTGAAGTCTTCCATATGAAGACTTGAAGTCTTCTATATAAAGACTTGAAGTCTTCTATATGAAGACAATGAAGACTTTAAGTCTTCTATATAAAGACTTGAAGTCTTCTATATGAAGACAATGAAGACTTTAAGTCTTCCATATGAAGACTTGAAGTCTTCTATATAAAGACTTGAAGTCTTCTATATAAAGACTTGAAGTCTTCTATTTGAAGACAATGAAGACTTCTTTATGAAGACTTGAAGTCTTCTATATGAAGACTTGAAGTCTTCTTTATGAAGACTTGAAGTCTTCTATATGAAGACTTGAAGTCTTCTATATGAAGACTTGAAGTCTTCTATATAAGGACTTGAAGTCTTCTATATGAAGACTTGAAGTCTTCTATATAAGGACTTGGAAGTCTTCTCTATGAAGACTTGAATTCTTCTATATGAAGACTTGAGGTCTTTTATAGGCAGACTTAAAGTCTTCTATAGGAAGACTTGAAGTCTTCTATATGAAGACTATATGTATTTATTAGCAATTCCATCAGGAACATAAACTATTCACATAGAATCTCCATCTTACTCTATCCGATGCAATGTATCTTAACTCATTGATTGTTTTTCCGGTTTCATTGGAAATGGTTCTTCACCAAGTGGTTTTTGGCCGTCCTCTGCTGCGATTACCCTGGGGATTCCAGCTTAGTGTTTCATGGCAGATATCATCAAAAGGCTTACGGAGTGTGTGACCGATCCAGTTGTATTTGCGTCGTTTTATTTGTATGTTAATATCTTCTTGTTGAGCCAGTTGTAGGAGGTCTTCATTTGAGATAGTTCTTGGCCACCATATTTTTAAAATGTTGCGAAGACATCTATTAGTGAAAACTTACAGTTTATTTTTATTTCTTTCGTTCACTAGCCAGGTTTCAGATCCATACAGTAGTATTGACTTGACGCAGGCATTATAAAGGTGCAGTTTCGTTTTTGGAGAATATGCACCAGAGTTCCAAATATTTTTTAGGCTGCAGTATGCACCGCTGGCTTTTTGAATGCGGATGTCGACATCATCATTTGCTCCACCGCTAGGGTTGATGTTGCTACCTAGATAGCAGAAGTTATTGACATTTTCAATTAGTTTCCCGTTCAGAAAGAATGAAGGGTTTTGGTTTGATTTAATAAGCATACTCTTCGTTTTTTCAGCATTTATGTACAGGCCAAATTTTGCTGCTTGCTCAGAAAGTTGATTAATTTTAGTTTGCATATTTTCTCTGCTTGTTGCAAGTAGCACGATGTCGTCTGCATATTCCAAATCTTCGAGGTTATGATGTAGGCTCCAGGGGATGCCTTTGTTTTGATTGGATGAATATGGCAATATTTCGTCAAGAGTTGTTATGAAGACCCTATGAAGTCTTTTATATGAAGACTTGAAGTCTTCTATATGAAGATTTAAAGTCTTCTATATGAGGACTTGAAGTCTTCTATATAAAGACTTGAAGTCTTCTATATGAAGACTTGAAGTCTTCTATATGAAGACTTGAAGTATTCTATATGAAGACTTGAAGTATTCTATATGAAGACTTGAGCTGAATTGAAGATTTCCCATGGAAAACAAATTCAGCTGGGTTGAATTTAAGATTTCCTAAAGAAATCACGATTCAGCTGCGCTGAATTGAAGATTTGAAGTCTTTTATAATAAGACTTGAAGTCTGCTATATGAAGACGTGAAGTCTTCTATATGATGACTTGTAGTCTTCTGTATGAAGACTTGAAGTCTTCTATATGAACACTTGAAGTCTTCTATGTGAAGACTTGAAGTCTTCTATGTGAAGACTTGAAGTCTTCTATGTGAAGACTTAAAGTCTTCTATATGAAGACTTGAAGTCTTCTATATGAATACTTGAAGTCTTCTATTTAAAACTTGAAGTCTTCTATATGAAGACTTGAAGTGTTCTATTTGAGGACTTGAAGTATTCTACATGAAGACTTGAAGTCTTCTCTATGAGGACTTTAAGTCTTTTATATGAAGACTTGAAGTCTTCTACATGAAGACTTGAAGTCTTTTATAGGCAGACTTCAAGTCTTCTTTAGGAAAAAGCCACCAACTTTTATTTAAAAAATCCACTTTCTTTGAACTGATCAGAAAGAAGCAATTATAAATTTGTTTAAAAAAATAAATCTATGTAGAGAAAGAAAGCTTCAAAAAATTCTCTAAAAAATCCACTTTCTTTGAATTAAAAAAACCAAATTCTTTGATCTGGAAGAACCCTCCAAAAATTCTTTAAAAAATCCACTTCTTCGAACTCAAAGAAGGCTCCAACAATTCTTTAAAAATTCCGCGTTCTTTGAACTGGAAGAAAGCTCTAAAAATTCTTTAAAAAACCACGTTCTGAAAGAAGGTTCCCAAAATACTTTAAAAATTCAATGTTCTGAAAGAAAGTTCCAAAAGTTCTTTAAAAATTCACATTCTTTGATCTGTAATAAGGCTCCAAAAATTCTTTAAAAAATCCACGTTCTTTGAACTGAAAAAAAGCTCCACAAATTCTTTAAGAAATCCACGTTCTTTGAACTTAAATAAAGCTCCAAAAAATCTTTAAAAAATCCACGTCCTTTGAACTGAAATAAGGCTCCAAAAATTCTTTGAACTGGAAGAAGGTTCCAAAATTTAAAAAAAAACGTTCTGAAAGAAGGTTCCAAAAATACTTTAAAAATTCCATGTTCTGAAAGAGAGTTCCAAAAATTCTTTAAAAATTCACATTCTTTGATCTTTAATAAGGCTCCAAAAATTCTTTAAAAAATCCACGTTCTTTGAACTGAAATAAAGCTCCACAACTTCTTTGAGAAATTCACGTTCTTTGAACTTAAATAAAGCTCCAAAAATTCTTTCGAAGATCCACGTTATTTGATCTGGAAGGAGGCTCCTCCATGTTGTTTGTGTATTTTATTATGTCTTACTAACTATCTATTCTAGCATTTAATTTAAATAGTATTTTGGTTTTTGGCATTTGATAAATGGTATGGCCTATCCGGCCATACAAAATACATTCAAGCGGTTTACCAAATAACACACACTTTCCCCCTCTCTCACTCTGCTCTTTCTATATGATGTTCATTTTGCATCACTTCAATTTATAATTAATTTTATTGATTTTCCAAATGTTGCTGTCCCACAAAAATGTGCCATTTAGGGGGTATCGTAAATAAGCAATTTTTGTACATTTGCGGTAGAGCGGGAGAGACAACAACACAAACAGCAATAAAGCCAACCAGCTATGCAAAGACTTCATTGAATACGTCGCATGGCCGATTATATGTGGTGTTGCTGTTGCTATTTGTGTTGATGGTGATGACCACAAAAACCACAAAATTCACTTTACATTTAGTTTTGGTGGTGGCTGGGAGGCTGGGACATTCTCATATTTTGGCAGTGGCTGTAGAAACTTCAAAATTACTAATTGAATTTGAATCATATCTGGTTGATGTTGGTTTGCTGGTAATGATGTTATTTTTTACACATTTTAATTGCATCCTTCCTTTGATGTTAATGGGCGGGAGAGAGGAAAAATGTTGGTAAATATTTCCATTCCGCCAAATTAGAAAAAACGTTCAATGTTCCGTCTCACCGTAATGTGAGCTAACATTTCCTTAGAATTTTCCATTCTCGTGAAACATTTCGACAACAATTGTCATTTAATTTAACCCATCCTTTACATGCCACCCTCCTTTAACCACATTTTTAAATTGCAATCGTATTTGCGTGATTGCATGTGTGTGTGTCGAAAGAGAGATTAATTCAATTGGTTAGCCAATTGAGAAACCATAATATCAAATATCTTTGGGAACCAACAAAATTAAGTGTCAAATTAAACAGATTTTAAATAACTATTCAATTTAATGGCATTAACGGAAATAGAAATTGACAGATGGAACAATAAGAGGAAACCTATGTTCAAACTATAAAATAATACTTTTACTTTTATTGTTAATTGTTATTGTTTGCATTAACAAATAAATATTTAGTTATAAGTAGTATGTGGCGTATAAGTGCTGTCAGTATGTATACGCAAAGAATAATAAGCAAACTGGTTCGGAAGGAAGATAATTTCAACTACTAAAACATGTGTAGCAAAAATATAATAATTATTCTCTAAACCTAGGCATTTGTTCTGTAATATGATTCGAACCAAATCCGTTCGAATAACTTCCAAACATATGTTAGCTATTTATCAAAATTCAGCAAAGCGGTTTAAAAATGTGCTCAGTATTTAAAAATTATAAAATAACGAAAATCCTAGCTCCCCTTGGTCCAACCTCGGTTCCTACTTCAAACATGTGCAGTGGGCTTAAACATGTTCGCGACGGCGATCCTAGGAACCTCAAGATACTTGCATATGTGTGTGAATCTTTACATCATAATGCTTTGTCATCTCCCCAGTCCATGTGGTGAACAATGTGACTGCAGAATAAGGGGTGGCTAGTTGAATGGCTTCGTCGATAGTACCTGATTACATAATAACACACACTTGTAACGATCTCTGTACCGCCTGGTTGGGAACGATCTCTGTACCGCCTATGGGGGGTCTACCGTAGAGTAGATGGCCCTATGGGGAAATACTCACCCGATTATTTCACACATATATGAATACCGACTTACTTGCTAGCAAAAACGCTAATACGCGGTCATAGTTGTGAGGAAATAATCTGCCTTTTTCCAATGCTAGTTGGATGTGTTTCCTATCATTGCTCAAATATATTATTCGTTATTGAAATGCGGTTTCATTTGGCAATCGTAATTGAGTCGGATTAAATAGAATTATTCAAGCAATAGTTTTGATTTTCAGTTTGTTAATAACAAACAACAATTTACCCACAAACATCCCGGTAAGGGTGAAGGGAGACTTTGGTTTCGGAAGGTAATTTTTAGAGTCGATGGTTTTTTGTTTAGGGTACTTCAAAGTAGATGTCCTTTGGGGTCAGCAACTTTAGAATATATGACCCTTATGTTTGGCTACTGAAGAATACATGTTGCCAACATGTTCCACCAAATACTCTACAGAAGAACCAGTGTGAAACGTCATCTAAGAAAAGGGAGTAATATACAATTTAAAATATATGATGATGTTCATCATAAAAACCAATTTTTTGATTATCATCATCTGTGTCATAATATCGTTGTGGTTCGTTATCATCATTATAATCAATACCAAGGAAATCAACAATTCAAATCAAACAGATGAACATCTTCCTTAAATTCCTTACATCATCACACCAGGCACACACATGTAGAGAATTTGCACACAATTTTTTGGAGTAGAGTCTTTATGTCTAGTGGACATGGTATTGTGTGTGATGGAAACAAGATATCCATTTAAATATTTTTTCTTCTTCCTGTAAAATTCTATGAGTGTGCAAATTTAAGCAATTTCCAATACTATATTTTTGTTGTTGTTTAAAATTCATACATTTTTCAATTTGAAATAACCATCACAAATATAAACATTTGAGTGTGATTATTTGGAATATGTGTGTGTAGTCCATCGGCTGAGTGTGTTCTCTTTCATTTGTCTAAATATGTACATAAGCATAAAATATGTGATAATGAATACCGAAAAAACTGCTGATAAAGTTTTGATATGTAAATTACCAGACAAGACAAACAAATATTAGATTACGAATGGATGGATGAATGAATGAATAGGTCATAAAAATCAAATAGAATGGTTTATTTGTTTTTGTGGTGTCTTTTGAACCACAAGACAAAATGAATATGTAATGAAGTCATCACAATTTTCAGATATTTTGAAATATGAGGATTATTGTTATTGGGTAGAAATTGATTAGTGAATATAACGCGATTTGGGTTTGGAGAGGAATTTCTGAATAGAGGATAGTTTGTGAATCTGAGTTGTTTTGCTATATGTTACCAAATCCCTTGATTTTCTTCGAAATGTTTTAACAGTGTTTTATTTAACTTGCTTTGGTTCGTTTAGTTCAAATCTGTAGTGGGATTCTGTAACTCATTTTTGCTGTTATCGATAATTGTCGGTAAAATTAAAATGCTTATAATTTCGATAATTACCAAAATTTTTCGGTAAGTTTACGATGAATAAAAAGTAGTCGCTAGCCTCTACCGACACAAACGGCGATGCCAACTTTTCTTTATGTTTTTAGTCATAATTTTGCGATTTAATTTTACCGATTTTTGTCGGTAACAGCAAAAATGAGTTACAGAATCCCACTACAGGTAACTCATTTTTAACACAGTTGACCAATCAGACTAAAATTTGGCACACTTTTCAGATTTGGATGACAATACATGAATATGGAATCAGAACCAATATTGGTCCATTTTTACAGTGTTTTAACGGTGTTTTATTTAGGTTAGGTTAGGTTGCTTTTGAAATGTGGTAACTCTTTTTCCATACAGTTGCCGTTGACCAATCGAACTGAAACTTTGCACACTTTTCAGATTTGGATGACAATAAATGAATGTGAAATCAAAACCAATATTTACAGTGTTTTTACGGTGTTTTATTTAAATTGCATTTCAAATCTGGTAACTCAATTTTGACACAGTTGCAGTTGACCAATCAGACAAAAATTTTGCGCACTTTTCAGATTTGGATGGCAATACATGAATATGAAATCAAAACCAATATTAGTCCATTTTAACCATTTTTACAGTGTTCTTACGGTGTTTTTTAACTTGCATTTAAAATCTGGGAACTCATTTTTGACACAGTTGCAGTTGACCAATCGAACTGAAACTTTGCACACTTTTCGGATTTGGATGACAATACATGAATATGAAACCAAAGCCAATATGGGACCATTTTTTCCTACAGCCCTCATATAGCAGTACCACCCGATTTCAGGTATTTTGAGGATTTTTTCTTCATTTTTGCCCGAATTAGCTGTCCTTTGGCATTTGGGATTTCCAATGATACAGACATTTCCCCACCAAAAATTGTGAACATTGGTTCAGGTTTTGGTATATCCCCCTTATAGCAGTACCACCCGATTTTAAGTTTTATGAGGATTTTATCTTCATTTTTAGGCCGCATTGGCTGTATGTTGCAATGGGCCTCCCCATTGGTACAGAAACTTCCTCACTACTAAAAATGATGGACATAGGTACAGGTTTTGGTATAGCCCCCATATAGCGGTACCACCTGTGTTTAAGTGTTTTAAGGATTTTATCTTCATTTTTAACCCGAATAGGCTGTAATTAGGCTTTGGGGGTTCCCAATGGTACCGAAACTTGCTCACTAAACATGATGGACATAGGAACATGTTTTGGTATAGCCCCCATATAGCGGATTTCAAGTGTTTTAAGGATTTTATCTTCATTTTTAGGCCGAATTGGCTGTAACTTGGCATTTGGAGTCCCCAATGGTACAGAAACTTCTTCACCAAACATGTTTGACATAGGTCCAGGTTCGGTATAGCCCCCATATAGTGGTACCACCCGATTTCAAGTGTTTTAAGGATTTTATCTTCATTTTTATCCAGAATTGGCTGTAACTTGGCGTTTGGAGTTCCCAATGGTACAGAAACTTCCCCACTAAAAATTATTGACATAAGTCCAGGTTTTGGTATAGCCTTTATATAACGGTACTACACGATTTCAGGCATTTAAAGTTTTTATCTAAATTTTCGGCCTAAATTGACTATAATTTTGTTCACAGTGGTCGAAAAAATGTATTTAAAAAGTTAAAAATAAAAAACAATTTAAAAAAATTAAGTTTCAGTGTTTTACTTAGAAATGCACTTAAAACTAGAAAACAATTTGTCGCTTAGCCTCAATAAATATATTCTTTCTCATGATGGAATCTCTCAAATAAAAAGCTTTCGTATAAATTTTAAAAGGTGGCAAAATTAAACGGCATGCGTTTTATTTGAGAGATTCCATCCACTTTAGGCACACACAAGAACAGCCTGGCAAAATGCATAACATTGAACAGAAAGAACTAAAATTTCCAAGACAAAATATTGCAAATTGATATGTGGGGGCCGCTTTCAAGGCCTTATATTTTATGGGACTTTGACTAACCTGAGTTTCAGTATAGGTGAGATAATCTTTTTATTGCACCACAAAGCATTTAATCAGCTTTTAAACTGCAACCGAAATTTTCAAATTTTCCTCTAAAAATTAATGAACTTAAAATGTTTTTATCTCTTCGCAAACACAATGTTTTGTTTTTCAAACAAAAGTATAGAGGAAATTACTCTCACATATATTCTCTCATAAAAGTTTTTAAAAAAGTTTTTGATATAATTAATCTAAAATTGCATTAAGCAAATTGAATTGTGGCAATTGCCAGTTTGAGGGGCGAGAGATAATATTGCAAGTTTTTCCTCACCGACAAATTAAACATTTTATAAGCAAAATTGCAATACATAAATCTGGATTAACGCAATTTGAAAAAAATCTCCAAAGAAAATGTTCCACAACAGAGGCCTCTCACAGGGCCACTTCATTTTATGCGCCGACTTATTACTCCACTCTATCTTGTATTGCAACCAACCATCCGACCAACCACATAAGTATTCATTATAATTTTTATGAGTTTCTCTAATAAAATCTTATGACACAAAGTTCAACTTTGTTTATTTATTGAGCTCGTTTAATAAGTTCAGAAGATGTCGAAGAAAGAGCTAAAGAAGTCGTTTTAGTTGTAAAAAAGATTGCATTGAAACTTTCAAATATTTAAGAATTTATTTATATTAGATTAAATACTTAAATTTATTCGAGTGATATTTAAAAACTGTTGTGGAACAAAAATTGTAACGTAATAGAATAGATTGCTCGTTAGGGTGTATACTACAGAGTAGATGTCAGCTATGGTCTGATTAGATGGTCTATTGGAGCGCTTACTGTTGAGTAGATGGACCATTTAAAGCATCGAGTGTAAAGTGGGTGGCCCACAGGGTCGTGTACGGTAAAAAAGATAACCCTTGGGTCGTCTAATTTAATGTAGGATCGCCTGCTGTAAAGTAGATCACCCCGACGATCGTCTACTATAGAGAATATGACCCATCGGGCGTCAACTGTAGAACAGATGGCCCCTAGATTGGTTTACTGTAGAGTAAATGTCTCCTAGTGTCGTCGACTGCAGAACAGATAACCCCTACGTTGTGTCTACTGTTGAGTAAATGGCTTTTAGTGACATATATTGTAAAATAGCTGGACTATTGGTGTGCCTTCTGTAGATGACATGTCGGGTGTAATATAAATGGCTCCTTAAATCGTCTACTATAGTTCAGATGACCCCAGTAGTCTTACTTACTTACTTAGCTGGTCCATTACAGAACATTTGTTCCATAGACCGAAGAAAATCTCCAATTCTCTCTGTTTAGTGCTTCGCTTTCTGGAATACCGCGCCTTGTAATCTCTTCATCCACTTGTTTGCGACATCTATTCTTTGGCCTGCCAATTCTGCGTGCACCGCTATCACTCATTCTTATTACATGGCGTAGCCAACGCAACCGCTGCATCTCGATACGTTTAACTATATTCATGTCTTTGTATAGCTGATATAGCTCGTGGTTCATACGATATTCACCGTCAACGCAGATCGGTCCGTAGATCTTTCGAAGACTTTTCTCTCAAACACGCCAAGCACTCCCTTATCTGCTTGCGCAAGTACCCAGGCTTCGGAACCATACATCAGCACGGGTAGTATCAGTGTTTTGTAAAGTGTTATTTTTCTTTGACGAGTTGTGGCTTTGTTTTTGAAGTGCTTACTTAAGCCAAAGTAGAATCTGTTGGCCAAAACGATTGTTCTTTTTATTTCACAACTGATGTCGTTTGTTGTGTTTACGGCGGTGCCGAAGTATACGAAGTATTTTACTACCTCTAAATTATAGGAACCAACTTCAACAGTTGTCCGATCTCAATGGACGCATTGCGCGTCGACACCATCAACTTGGTCTTCTCGCCGTTTACCGCCAGACCCATTTTAGCAGATTCTCCTTCGACCTTCATGAAGGTATCGGTAACTTCTTTTACTGATCGTCCCATGATGCCTATGTCATCAGCATAAGCAAGTAATATGTGGCTATTGGCGTAGATTGTGGATTCTATCTAGATGTTTAAAAGATCACAGAAAGGCTGTATTCCTTGCCTGAAACCTCTTTTGGTACTAAACTCTTCGGAGAGGTTCTTTCCTAATTTAACTGAGGATTTCGTGCCAGTTAAAGTCATTTTACAAAGCCGAATGAGCTTTGCGGAGATACCAAATTCAGACATGGCTTGGAAATACCTTTGAACGTAGAGGGCTGTCGAAGGCTGCTTATAATCGACAAAAAGGTGGTAGGTGTCGATCTGCATATCTTGGGTCTCCTCCAGCATTTGCCACAGGGTAAATATCTGGTCAATGGTGGACTTGCCAGGTCTAAAGCCGCATTGGTATGGTCCAATTATTTCGTTGACCATGGGCTTTAGTCGTTCGAACAATATCCCTGACACTATCTTGTAGGCGATAGGGAGAAGACTTATGCGCCTATAGTTGGTGCATGAAGACTATGGACGGGACACAGGATGCTCAGGTTTCAATCGTCGGGTACGCGTTCATCCTGCCAGATGGAGCTAACTAGCTGATGCATACACCTTATCAGCGTGTCGCCTCCGGTTTTTAACAGCTCAGCTGGTAGGCCATCAGCTCCTGCTGCCTTATTATTCTTCAGTCGGTTTATTGCTGTCTTTACCTCATCTTGGCCGGGTGGCATACATTCAATACCATCTTCTGTGATTGGATCTGTGGTATCTTCTTCGACTTCGCAACTATTGGATACCAACAGTTTGGAAAAATGCTCTTTCCATACCTTTAGCACACTATCTGTATCAGTTATCAGATTACCTTGCTGGTCTCTACAGGAGGATGTACCAGTTCCAAAGCCACCAGTTTGATGTTTCCCTCTTTGGTAGAATTTTCGGACTTCATTCTGTCTCCTGTACATCTCGATCTTTTCACACTCCCGCTTTTCCATTTCTCTTCTCTGCTTTTCTCTCGATATCTCTCTTGTGCGCTACGCGTTGCTACTGATTATATGCCGCATTTTTCTCTTCGGTAGCAGCACGACACTCCTGGTCATACCATGAATTCCTTTGTGGAGGTCTCTGGTATCCAAGTGTGGATTTTGGGGCTGTTTGCAAGGAGTGGGCAATATTTTGCCATTGTGTTGTTATGTTATCGCATTAAGCAATTGGGCTGGTTGAGTGGAATATGATGTGGCTATATGTTGTGTTTGCAGCCTATCGATGTTCAACTTCCGCGATGTGTCTGTTCGTGCTTTTTTTAAACGTTTAGACGGGTACCTACTTTGCTGCAACAAGGTAGGTAGCGAATCAATGTTTGCGCCTCTGAACGATCGTACATCCCACACGCTCGATGAATGTCTTCCATCTATCACAACCTGACCAATTTGATTACTTGTTCTTTGATCTGGAGACAGCCAGGTGCCCTTATGAGTATTGAGATGATTAAATCTGCTTTTTGCAGCTGCAAAGTCTATCAGCCTCATACCATTGTCAGATGTTTCACCGTGGAGACTGAAATTCCCGACTGTTGGGCCAAAGATATTCTCCTTTCCAATTTTGACATTAAAATCGCCAAGAATTATTTTACTGTCATGGGCAGGGCAACGGTCATATGTTTCTTCTAAGCGCTCGTAAAATATATCTTTGGTCTGTTCATCCTTTTCTTCAGTGGGAGCATGAGCGCAAATAAAGCTGATGTCGAAGAATTTAGCTTTTATTTGAATTGCAGCAAGTCTTTCATTCACTGGGGTGAAGCTGGATACCAGATGTTTTAGTCGCCGACTAACTACAAATCCGCAACCAGACTTTTGCTTTACATCATGGCAGCTATAATACAGTGTCTCACCTTTAGGTGTTGTTGTGACGCCGTTCTCAATCCATCGTATTTCCTGTATGGCAGTAATATCGGCCTTGTACTTGTGCCAATGCGAAGACTGCACCTTCTCTATAAAGAGTGCGAACATTCCAGGTGCAGATTCGCAGATCATGGTCCTTAAAGCGTTTGCGGGGTTCGTCAACTTTAGAGGGATTCGTTTTCCTTTCTTTCGTTTTTTCATAATAGGCTGTTTTTTCTAGGTGAGGGTTACTAACCCGACGCCCAAACCCAAGTTTTTAACGTTCTTATGGGTGAACGCTCGGCACATCTTAGCTCACTACCTTTAACGGGTGTTAAAGGCAGTTCCCCAGGTGACACCACGGGGAGGTCAGTGTCCACTTGAGATGAAAGAGGGACCAAGATAAATCCTGGGCTTTGCTATGTAAAAGCGGTCAGGACCGTTCCTTGGTATCTTCCATCCCCTACGTCACCCATATTGAAAAAGGGCATGCACAAACCACTTTGAATTATTTTAACATTTTAATTTATCAGAATTATGGCCAATTTTTTGAAGTCACCCAGTTAAGTCACAAGGTTAATGATGTCAATATAAACAAGAGGAATTTTAATAAAAACGACTATGAACATTTTTCCAAAAATCTATTTTGGAAGATATTTTAAAAGCTTGGTCGTACAATTTTCTCTAGGAGTCTTTTTAGATGCTATGAGAAGTTTTAAACTAGATGGAGCACAAGGCAATCTACCTTAAAGTAGTTAACGTATATGGCATCTTATACAAGTATAGATAGATGGCTCTCATCGTCTGAAGATTTCCGGTTGTTGAATGGGCTTCTAATATTATTAATATGTGGTCATATATGTATATGAGAACTCTACATCACCCCTTAAATTTATAACATAAAATTATTTCATGCACGACCGAATTTTACAGCTAAACTTTATAAGCTCAGGATTAACATTCGCTGTCGTTGTTTTTTGGGTATTAACATTAATGGAGTTGTTTTTGTAGCTGTTTGCAAATATTCTATCAAATAGCCATGGCATTAAAACGATTCACCAAACATCCCACATACATACATATATCATCAACATGGTCATCATCGTAAACTATTTCTAGATCAATCATTAAGCTATTGTTTCCTGTTGCTACTCCACGTATGTATGTGGGTTGTATGTGTAGCTTAACGAGCATGCATTTGAGTATTTTTAATAGCGTAGGAGAGTTTCAGTTATTTGACGAATTCGTGCTATTTGGTACCTTTATTCTTCGTCCTGTTTATGGCCCCTGTCACTCCTGTTGACCGAAAAGGCTAGTCGTAAATCATACGTTCCCACATTATTAGCAATGTTGTTTCACAATGAAGAACTTTTAACACATTTTATCGCCGCCTCCCCCGATGTTGGCCTTAGGCTATGAATGACGACTGTTTGGACGGATGGGATGAAATAAAAATCCACTTGAATTCAACGGTTTGTTTATTACTCGCTATATAAGCCTGATAGTATTATAGACAATGGTAAAGAGGATGGCAGTGGATATAATCAGGGTGGTAGTTTAAATTTGTATCAAGAGGAGGATTGATAACAAAGACAATTTGTAAATATTTGGGAAATTCATAACTAACAGAAAAGCCATACTGAAGTTTTAGCGATTGAAGGTCGAATAGTTTAAACGATTAAAACGTTAAAAAGGAAATTCATGAACAATACTCAAGGTAATCAAGCACCCGTCTTCAGCTGACGTTACGTCCCTGCTATAGTAATATTATCTCACGAATCACCAGTACAATGAAATACAACAACATGCAACTTGAACGTAAAAATTAGTGAAGTTTGCAAAGCGAATTTATTGCCAATCAACCCAAATGATTTGCAATTCGAGTCTTATTTTTCGGATTATAAGGAAAGAATTAAAATCCTCCACATGAGAAACCACTTTGCCAAAATTAAGAGGCAATTAGCTACTGACAATTTAACAGTGGGCATCCGATTAGTAGGAATTAAAAAAAATGTTAGTATTTGTCGGACGGCCCCAGTGGCCATCGACTCTACAGTAGACGACCCTAGGGGCCATCTACTCTACAGTAGACGACCCTAGGGGCAATCTACTCTACAGTAGACGACCCTAGGGGCCATCTACTCTACAGTAGACGACCCTAGGGGTCATCTACTCTACAGTAGACGACCCTAGGGGCCATATACTCTACAGTAGACGACCCTAGGGGTCATCTACTCTACAGTAGACGACCCTAGGGACCATATACTCTACAGTAGACGACCCTAGGGGCCATCTACTCTACAGTAGACGACCCTAGGGGCCATCTACTCTATAGTAGACGACCCTACGGGCCATCTACTCTACAGTAGACGACCCTAGGGGCAATCTACTCTACAGTAGACGACCCTAGGGGTCATCTACTCTACAGTAGGCGACCCTAGGGGCCATATACTCTACAGTAGACGACCCTAGGGGTCATCTAATCTACATTTCATCAGTAATGGCGTTATATACTGTTTTCACTCAGTAGAACTCATATCCATTGACATTTAGAAGGTATTATATCTTCTATAGGAGGACGTACAGCTACCTGCATCTGGTTTTTATTTTTAAGAAAGTTTTCTACTTAAGGAAATCCTTAAGAAGGTATTTTTAATAAAGGGAGATCTGTAAAATATTATCTAATTAAGATCTACAGGATCACTTAAACCGATTTTCTATCTAAGGCAGTCCACAAGAAGTTATTCTCTCTATTCGAACCATATCAATAGAAGGACTTTTTCTGTAATTCCATATATTGAAAATCAATAACAAATTCTATATTTAGGAGAAGTTCAGAAGATCTTCTGTCTATGAGATATCATGAAATGACCTTATCTTCTATGAATGAGGCATCTTAAGAAGCACCCTAGGTACCATCTAGTGGTCATCATTTTGCAGTATATGGCCATAGGGGCCATCTGGTTTACGGTAGACACCCCTAGAGACCATCTTTCTGCAGCAGACAAACATAGTGGCTAGTTACTCAGCCGTAGACGACCCTGTGGATCATTTAGATGACCATACCTTCTACAAATAACCGACCTTCAGAAGGATTTATTTCTATTGAAGACCATTCATTGAAAGACCATCAAAAGCTCATCCTTGAATACTCCTCCTGCTCGTCTATAAAATGATTTTTTGCTCGTCTACTCCTTTCCGCTCGTCTACTACAAGGACTCCCTTCTGCTTGTCTACAAAAGCGCCCTCTATAAAGTCTCCCTTCAGCTCGTCTATGAAGACTCCCTCAAGCTAGTCTATAAAGACTCCCTCTAGTTGGTCTGTAAAGACTCCCTTCTGCTCGCCTTTAAAGCTTTCCATTCTCTCGTATATAAAGACTCCCTCCAGCTCGTCTATAAAGACTACCTTCAGGTGGTCTATAAATACTCCATCCACTTCGAATTAAAATACATCCTCCAGCTCGACTATAATGACTCCATCTAGCTCGTCTATACAAAATTTCTCTGCACTTCCTCTATAAAGAATCTCTCCTGCTCCGCTACAAATACTCCCTTCTGCTCGTTTAAAACTACTTATTTCCGCTCTTCTATAAAAACTACGTCCTGCAAGTCCATAAAGACTACCGTCTGCTCTTCTATATGAATCACCTTCTGCTCGTCTTTAAAGACTCCCTCCGTCCACAACGATTCCATTCCGCTCCTCTAAAAAACTTCCTTCCCCACGTTTATAAAGACTCTCTCTAGTTCTCCTATTAAGACACATTTCAGCTCACCTATGAAGAGTCCCTAAGGTCGCCTATATGACTATTTGAATCATTTCAAATGAAGTGGATTATATTTTATTTCATATGTTAACCTCTTAACGCTATTGGACCATTGTGGCGAATGTCTATTATTATTTTAAAAATTCCCATGTTTAACTGTGCGTATGGTTATTTCTATTATTAAGTATTCCTCCCTCAAAAAAATGTTCACGGTACTCATTAAATAAATTCTAGAAAACATGATTTAATTGAATTGTAGATGCAAAAGCATTTTTCCAAAGACCAAAAGCCTATCAAGCAAGGATAATTTATCCAATCGATGATGACTGCAGTTATTGTGAAGTAGCTTTAATTTATTCTGTAAATGAATGATTGCAGGAGTATTTATGTATGTGTGTGTGGGTGAGTAAGCTTTTCATCCTTGTTGAAATACAATTACTGGGTGTGCAATTGAAACACATTTTTGCTTCATTACCAAACGAATGATTTAATTCGTATTGAGATAATCCCAGGCAGTCACCAGTACTCGGTACTCCGAGAATAATTAATTACAGCAAAAGCGGGGGATAATGAGTTTTATGCCGTATTTAAAAAGCAAAGCCATAACGTTATTAAGTTTGATAGGCTATGAAGGTGAATGCAAAAGACAGAGGGTTCTGATTATTTTTCAAACTATGTATTTGCACTCTATTACACTTTAATCCATTTAAAGGTAATGCATTTACCTTGCTGCATTAACAAGTTTTAGACACCTTAGGAAGTTTCCCTTTTTAAAATAGAACCCGGGAAGAGTTTTGTTTTGAAATAACTACAAATTATAACATTTCTAAAAGTTTTTGGGTGGGGGAATATATGCAGTAAAAGGACTTGTACAAGCATCAACAAATTCCATTAGAAATGACTTGACATGTATCAACAATGTTGTGGACAATTCAGTTTTGTGAATAGATTTTATGCAACGACAGTTAACTGCTTTCAATCTTCCACAATTTTGTAAATTGAAAAGAGTTAAGAACATAATTTTATTATTTTTAAAATTTGTACACCATGGCGTATAAGTAATGACCACATGTATACACATAGAGGAAAGGTTGCCGGAAAATCGCTTAAATTTACAAGACATTTTAGTTAATTATATTTCTAGGGGCTTTTGTTAAAGGAATTAATAATAAAATACGAAACCCTAAGGGATCCTTATTCATTTTACAAAATCATTAATTGCGAAAGACAAAATAACTAAAATTTTCAATTATCTAGTGTTTCAATTTTTGTAGAATTTCTATGGTAATTGAATGTTACATTAGTTGTCAGATTCCTGTTAAACATTGGTTCTGCTTCAAGTGTTAAAAATTACAACTACACACAAAATGTACACAGCAATTAAATATTGTGATCGTGTGGTTCGTGACAAACTGGTGGTACAGTGCATGGCAGAGGATATTTTCAAACATAAAACTAGTAAAGATTATTTTCTTTAATACCTTCGGAACGTCATAATCGCTTACGAAGACTATATTTTGCTTATCCATAAAACTATTTTTTTCGGTCGCCTATAAAGACTTCCTACTGGCCACCTATAAGACCTCCATACAAAAAAGTGCATCAGGTCGTCCGTAAAATCTACATTCTAGACATCTATAAATACTCCCTCCACCTCGTCTTTGAATACCCCCTTGTTGTCTTTCTGTAGAGATCCCAGTTAGTTATTCTCTAACGACTAGCCTCCGTTTGCCTATTAAAATCCCTCCAACTCGCCTACCAAGCAAAACTCCTTTCTGGGCCTCTGTAAAGACGCTATTATTTTCTTCTATAAAGACTCAATTTTTATTGCTTTTAAACTTACTTCTGTGAGCCTAACAAAACTACCTACTGCTCGTAAATAAATACTCCCTTCTGGGAGGCCAAATACTACCTCCAACGCTCTAGCTAGTCCATAAAGATACCATCCAACTCAATTCTGATCATTCAAATTCCGTTCTACTAGTCTAAGGTGTATGCATCAGCTAGTTAGCTCCATCTGGCAGGAAGAACGCGTACCCGACGATTGGAACCTGAGCATCCTGTGTTCCGTTCATAAGAAAGGAGATAAGACTTTATGCTCCAACTATAGGGGCATAAGTCTTCCCCCTATCGCCTAAAAGATAGTGTCAGGGATATTGTGCGAACGACTAAAGCCCATGGTCCACGAAATAATTTGACAATACCAATGCGGCTTTACACCTGGCAAGTCCACCATTGACCAGATATTTACCCTGCCGCAAATCCTGGAGAAGACCCAAGAGATGCAGATCGACACCTACCACCTTTTTGTCGATTATAAAGCAAGTCATATCTGAATTTGGTATCCCCGCAAAGCTCATTCGGCTTTTTAAATGACTCCTACTGACACAAGATCTTCAGTTAAAATAGGAAAGAACCTCTCCGAAGAGTTTTGTACCAAAAGAGGTTTGAGTCGTGTGATCTTTTCAACATCCTGCTAGAAAAGGTTATACGAGAGGCAAACGTCAAAAGAAATGGCACAATCTACACCAATAGCCATATGTTACTTGCTTATGCTGATGATATAGACATCATGGGACGATCAGTAGCAGACGTATCCGATACCTTTATGAAGGTCGAAGGAGAATCTGCTAAATTGGGTCTGGCGGTAACCGGCGAGAAGACCAAGTTGATGGTGTCGACGCGTAATGCGTCCATTGAGATAGGACCAACTGTTGAAATTGGTTCCTATAATTTTGAGGTAGTAAAAGACTTCGTATACTTCGGCACCGCCGTAAACACAACAAACGACATCAGTTGTGAAATAAAAATAATAAAAATAAAAAAATAAAAAATAAGCACTTCAACAACAAAGCCACAACTCGTGAAACAAAAACAACGTTTAACAAAACACTGATACTACCCTGCTGATGTATGGCTCCGAAGCCTGGGTACTTGCGCAAGCACATAAGGCAGTGCTTAGCGTGTTTGAGAGAAAAATTCTTCGAAAGATCTACGGACCGATATGCGTTGACGGTGAATATCGACGTCGTATGAACCACGAGCTGTATCTGCTATACAACGACATCAATATAGTTAAACGTATCGAGATGCAGCGATTGCGTTGGCTAGTCCATATAATAAGAATGAGCGATGATGAACCCGCTAAAAAGGCGTATAAATTCGAGCCACATGGCGGTGCACGCAGAATTGGCAGACCAAAGAATAGATGGCGCAAACAAGTGTATGAAGAGATGACAAGGCGCGGTATCCAGGAAAGCGAATCACTAAACAGAGAGAATTGGAGATCTTTTCTTAGTTCGGTCTATGGAACAAATGTTCTGTAATGGGCCAGCTAAGTAAGTAAGTAGTATAAAAAGTCCGCCTCTAGTTTGCCTTCTGCTCCTCTATAAAGACTCTTTTCCGATCGTCTATAAAGCCTAGCGACAGGAAATCTTTAAACCCTCCCTTCTGCTGTTATATATAGATACCCCCAGCTAGTATAAAGATGTACATATAATTCGCCCATAAAGGTTCTCATCTATAAAACTCCATCCACCTCGTCAATAAAGACCCATAAAATCCTTCCAACAACTCTTCGATAAAAATTACCTTCAGGTTTACAATAAAGGCTCTCTACAGGTCATAAATAAAGAATCCATTCAGCTGGTCTATAAAAACATCGTTCAGCTTGTCTAAAAAACGTTCTTCAGTTTCCTGATAAAGACTTCTTCGTCTACAAAGACCGGCTTCTTGTGACGTATAATAGCTCCCTCTAATTCGTCCATAAAGAATCCTTTTTACTTTATTTCTTTCTACGGTTAAAAGAACTCCCTACTGCTCGCCTATAAAGATTCGCTGCGGCTTGGGTATAAAGACTCTTCTCCATCTCGTTTAGACAGACGACCAGAAGTGTAAAAAGGCTTCAATTATCTGCTCCTCTGTTTTTTTAATCCCGCTCGTCTATACCTTCTCCTCTACGTTGCCTATAAAAGCTCCTATTCAGCTCGTATATATAGACCGTTTTCACATCGTCTGCAACTCCTGTTCGTTAATAAACACTCATCTTACAGACTCTCTTCAGCTTGTCTATAAAGACACACTTCAGCCCGTCCACAAAGACCCCTGCAGCTCGTCTATAAATACTCCCTTCCACTGGTTGTTGTTGTAACAGTGTTTATTATTATGTTTGTATGTTCGTTCCTCTGTTCAAGCTGGCTATGGGTCTATCTCCAGTTCCAGAAAAGTGGCTGCTTCGATGGGATATAACCACAGATTCACTGGAGTTATCTGCAGTTCCACGAAAGTGGCTGCTTCAATGGGATGTAATTACAGATCCACTGGAGTTAGATGAGTAGGTTTGGTTGGGCTGTTGAAAGGGTGCTTTGTGTCGTGCGGGCCCATGCCGCATACTGGGCAGATGTCTTGCAGAGCGCGTTCGATTTCCGCCCACTAGTACTTTAGGCGACTGCAATATCCCGAGCGCAGTTGAGCCAAAACTACTCTAGTTTGTCGTGGCAGCTGACGCTTCTCAGCTGCGATAGATGGGGATGTATTTCGAGGACTTTATTCACACTACATTTGCTTACGGCCTTAGCAACTGCATCCGTGTGAATACTATTTAAACCTGCTTGATATGCTTGTTGATCTAGGGGTTCTCTCCTATATTGTCGAACCTCCGTCTCTAGAGCATGAATATCCTTCCTGATAAGCCTGAATGTGTCGGGCCCAGCCAGCAGATGTTGATTGGTATGGCTCTCACGATAACACCCAAGCAAGTACTGCAACGAAAGCATCTCATTGTGTTGCTTTACTGGAAGAATCTTTGCCTCCTCATGTAGATGGTCCACTGAAGACTTGAGGAGGCACCCTGTTGCTGTTCTCAGGGCGGCCTTCTGGCGGGGTTGAATCTTTTTCCAATTCGTATCATATAATCCCGGGGACAAAACTGGCGCCGCATAGCTTACCACAGACCGACCTATTGCGTTGTATGTGGTCAACAAGGTTTCTTTATCTGCACCCCAAGTGCTGCCGGCTAGGGACTTGAGGACCTTGTTCCTACTTTTCAGTTTGTCGCAGATAGCTGTGGCGTGCGCGCACATCTTGAAAGTAGTGTCGAATTTGACCCCTAAATTGACAGTTTGTGGTCGCAATTCTGCTACCGTCGACCACCACATTCAGTTTTCTTCCAAACTGCGCTGTTCATGTGGTGAACAGAGTGGCTGTTGATTTTGTGACATAAATCTGCATATTACTCGGATGGAAAATGTGTTAAAAACGGTTAAATAGTTGTTCAGTCTCTCACAGATGTCATCAGGATATGTACTTGACGCCAGGATCGTGCAATCATCCGCATACGTTACGATCTCGATGCCGTCTGGAGGGGGCGGAATACAGGAGAGGTAGAGGTTAAACAGTTCCGGAGATATCACCCCCCCCCCCCCCCCCCCCCTTGGGGAACTCCCTGTTTCACTCTACGGGGTTTGGACTTCTTGTTCCCGAATTCCACGTACGACTGACGTCCACATATATAATTGACTATCCAACGTTTTAAGCTTGGCCGGAGGGTTGTCTGCTCAATGTCCTCAAAGAGTGTGGAGTACCTGACTGTATCAAAAGCTTTTAATAAGTCAAGCGCCACCATCACTGTTCTATCACACGGCGGTCTCTGGTTGAGTCTTTGACAAATATATGTGGTGCTTACGGAACTTGATAGCTATCTCTGATACTGGGGAGGACTAAGGCCTCAAGGGTCTTAGCTACGGCGACAAAAGCGAAATCGG
>NW_027411848.1:0-122843 GCF_047663935.1 Musca autumnalis
TTTTATTGAAATATGTTTAGATCGATGTATTTTTTCACGGTTGATAGTGAAATCGGATGCGCATAAAAAGTGTATGCACTTTGTGCAAAATATAAGCGTTATACAGTTTGTTGCACACTAAACTGCAGACGATGCTACATCTTAGCGGCCAAAGTAAATTCTGGCAAATGTGTACAAATTAAAAGAGAAGAATTCGCTGTATTGGTAAACCGCATGCGCATCAAGTGATTTTGAGGATTTCGCGATTTACACGCATTTCAAAATGAACATTACCCGATACAATTTTATTTCAAGATTATACCCCATTTAAAGGAACCCAACATTTATTTGAAAGATATCCATATCTTCTGCTAGATGTTAGCGTGTTTTCGAGAAGTGATTAGAATAAAAAAATGTGATTTATTGCGTGAAATTTAACTAAAATAGGAGAAAAACTCCGACCTATTTTTCTTACATTTTGTTCAACTAACTCACAAAATAAATTTTAATAATTATTTTCTCTTACAAAAATTTTATAAATTTCCTCAATATATTTTTTGTTTTTTGCTATAATATGCAAACCGCTAAACGGATTTGAATATTTTCGGTTTCATTTGAATCTTCGCGATGTTTAGATTACGTACACATTTTTTATATATTTTTCAGATGCATAAACAGCTTGAATTTTATTAGAACAAATTGTAAACTACCAATTGTTTTGAATGCTTTCCTAATTTCCGCGAAAATTTACAACTTTTTCACTAAAGTTATGGGACCTCAGTAAACATATAGTATGTAGGGAGCCCCTAATTAAGAGAGTTTCTCAATATAATGATTAGAGTCTTTTAAAGATTTTTTTCTTTTGATCAGAATTGAAACCGCCATAACTTTTGCGCGCAACAACCAAAATTAGTATCTCGAACAGATTTAAGAATGGGATTTTTTTCCCAATCTATGTACCAAAAATCTTTCATGTAGCTTAAAAAAAAATTTTTAATTTTTTTGTTTATGGAAAACTAAAAAATTTTGTCTTTTCCTCATATATATATTTTTTTTTTTTTTATTATTACAATTTTGATGAATTGCTCATATCTTCTTATCAATAGCCGAGTTTTTTTAACTTATGGAATACGGTAAGTCTTCCTTGGGTTGCTTGCTTGCAGAAAATATAAACAATATAATACAACAGTGCAACAATTCTGTTTACAATATTGTAGCGCATTCAAACCCAAGAGCAACAACAACTTCCTTCCTTGCTTGCTTACAATGTGAAAATGATGCAAATGGCAAGATAGAAAGGCAAAAACAAGTGAAAAAAGCATAGGAAGCAAACTTCTAATAACATGAAAAGTAACAAAACTAATAGCGCACAAATTGTTAAAGTGAATCAGAATGAAGAAAATTGTAACGAATTTTGTTCCTCTGCAACAATCATTTGAACAATTTTTGAACTGCTAATTGCATTATTTTTTTCGCTACTTCCATGAAAAGAAGTTGGAAGTTAATTTTCATTTTGTTTGAGCTAAATTAACGAAAGAGAGCTGCACACACACACAACGGCAACTATGCCGTGGAAAGTATTTTGTAAACAAAGTTTAGTTAATTTTTTTTCTTCTTTCGCATATTTGCCCCCAAATGATAAAGCTGCTCTTTATGACTGACGCGGAATGTTCGATATTTGTTATGGCTCAAAACAGAAAACGGAAAAATTAATGAAAATGCGTAAACGAAACGGAAACAGCAAGCAGGGAATGTTTAAAGGAAACCAAGTAAACACGCCGTTAAATTCGGACGAAAAAAACTTGGTATACCCATGAATTATATTAAAGTAAAATGCAATAATTAGCATGTATGAAAGACTAAACCCCTTCACAACGTCAAAGCTTTATTGTAAGAAGACTAGAATATGGCAATTGATTAATAGTACCTTATATATGATACCAAGCAACGATCCTGATCGGCTTTAACATGAAAGCCGCGTATTTATCCATATAAAGCGTAAAGTTCGGCCGGGCTGAACTTTGTAGATGGAGATATTTTAAAACCACGGATACCCAAATGCTGAAAATGTATCAAAAAATGTCTTTAGTCGGGCGGCACTTATGTAGAGGACTCTGACAATTTTTGGTGGAGAAGCTTTGTGATCACTGTGCACCTAAAATATACCAAAACATGAACACCACATCTAAATATGCCTGATGAACTGGCTTAAACCACCAGCGAAACGATCGTAGCATATTGGTTGGATGTGTGTGGACTTCGCTAGATATCACTTTTTCAATACAAAACTCCCTAGGTCATGATAAGCTCAATTAACTCAATAAAATAAAACTCTCACAAATAAATGACCTTCGTCCTAATAAGACAACAATTAAATAAAAATTCATAGCATGAGCCCGGCTGCCCCGGCTGAGGTTTGAACCTGGGTCCTCTCCAACAAACAGACAATGTTGTCGAGGTCTTAGCGTTCTAAGCCACTGCCAATCTATCAAATTTCTGAACTGGAAGGCATTACAATTCATGAAGAAAAAAATCTTCGATTGTATATGTGTGTATATTGACTTGATAGCAAAAACGCTTCAAAAAATACTTCACAAATGCAAATTTGCAATAAGTTCAGTACATATACAAGTTTTCAAACTTGGCCTTTGTCTAGCACCACATCTAAATATGCCTGATGAGCTGGCTTAAACCACCAGCGAAACGATCGTAGCTATTGGTTGGATGTATGTGGACTTCGCTAGATATCTCTTTTTAATACAAAACTCCATAGGTCATGATAAGCTCAATTAATTCAATTAAAAAAAGGCTCTCACAAATAAATGACCTTCGTCCTAATAAGACAACAATTAAATAAAAATGAACATATCGCTCATTTACTCAAAGAGTGATACATCTTAAAAAATCTAGTTTCGAGAAAAACCGTTTTAAATTGACGTTGGAAATTTGTCTTCCCAACTTAAAAAGCTTATTACACAAAAATTAAAAGAGCTAAACAGCTAGTCGTATATCACTGTTAAATTTCTGTTCAAGATCAAGCATGATTTGAAGCGTTTTAGTGCTTCATAAACTCAAAATACATTTTTGTTGAATAATGCCAAACTCGTAGTAAATGAGGTGTAACTCGTTGAGTTTTAGATATATCAACATGAAAATTTGACAGAAGATAAAATAGAAGTCGTAAAAAAATAGAAATTGCTAACTCAGAAAACGCATTTTTTGAGTTATGCCACTCTGTGAGTAAATGAGCGATATGTTGACAATTTTTTTTTGTGACCCCTGGGAACCTCATATGTCACATAGCAGGTAGTTCTGACCAAAAGTAGTTAAAATTCTCCAAATACCTAGAATCAGGAGGTACTGTTATATGGGGGCTATACCAAAACATGGACCTATGTTCACAATTTCACAATACCGAAAATCAGGAGGTACAGCTGGATAAGCCGGGAGTGGAATATCTCAATAAAGCTCTCAGCCTGTCGCCAGACACCCACCAAGTTCCCAAAGTCCTGAAAATGAGCAGGTTGGTCCCGCTACTGATGTTAGCAGAGGTGATTCGTGCTGGCGTATTTCGATTTTGTCGCCCGTAGCAAAGACCCTCCCCAGCGCACGGTGGTCGAAAGCACTGATCTAGCGGCGCGAAATTAATAACTTGCCAACGAATTGAGATACGTCACTGAAATTTTGCACAAACTCGGCTTGTACCCGTGGGTAATAATGGGCCAAATATGAACAATATCGGCTAATGCTTTGGTATAGCCCCCATATAACGGTACCTTCCGATTTTCGGTATTTTGAGGATTTAAGACACAATTTCGTAGCAAATTAGCTGTAAATTGGTACTTAGGGTTCCTAGTGGTCAGAAAATATTTTCACCATATAGCCCCCATGTAACCGCACCTCCCAATTTAAGGTATTTTGAATATGATGACCACATTTTTAAACCAACATGCCTGTAATTTTGCATTCCGTGTTCTCACTGCGTATAAAATCTTCTTACAAAATATTTTCAATACGGATTTATGTTTCGATGTAGCCACTTTTATGGTACCCCCGATTCGTTGAATTTTTACTTTTTATCCCATATTTAATAACATATTTAGCTATAATATGGTATTATAGTGTCTCCGGGGGTAGAACTCCTCCTTGCAATCATTTCTCAAGATAGGTCCATATTTTGATTTAGCTCCCATGCAAATGCACAGCTAAATTTTTATGAATTTCATGCAAAATACCTTATTTTAAAAGTGCAGTCATCAAAAGATTTGCAGATATTTGCAGCCCTAATGTGGTTATTCCGTATCCAGAAAGTCCAATTTCATACCCCAAAAAATAATCGAACCTAAGTTCGACCAAGCTTACAAGATGCACTCTATAGAACAAGCGCGTACAACCCATAAAAACACTAAAAAATTTATTTTTTTTGAAAATTTATTGCTATACAACTAAGTACCTCCAGACCCCAAACTAATTTTTATAATTTAAATCACACCCTCTGCTATTAATTAAAAATAAATCCCGTCCAGTTTCATTACGAATTTATTTAACATTTAAACAAATATGAATTTAATTTTTTTGCAAAAATTTTTTTTAAATCTGATGCAACAAAAACTCTTGTATTTGATTGTGAATAGCTGAGTGAATACTTACAACAACAAAAATGAAATAAAAATAGGTAAAAAAACTTTTTAAGTTAAACGGTTTTATGTTAAACATACATTGCAATGTTTAAGATAAATGTACTAAAAACCAAAAAATAATAAAATAGATACAGTCGTGGGAATTATAAACATATGCATAGAGTAGACTAAAATAAAACCGTGGGGCACGTCAATTGTCTACAATCGTTGATTTAAATGTTTGTTTTGTAATGTTACACTATAATTAGGCAGTTGTTCAACCGACAACGATGGACGTGTGATAAGTAGGGCTAGAATGTGGAAACAAGCTAGCAAGCTCGATTATAAGCGAGTTTTAGGGTTTCATAGTGGTGAGCGAGTAGTACTTTGTCGATTAAAGACAAACTACGAGCAGTGAAACGCTTCCTCGCCAGGCAGCAGTGTGAATGTCCAACGATAAACTAGTTGAAACATCTCTTTTATTTACATGGAGTGTATAACTATTGGAATTTCCATGAGCAAGAAAATAGTAAGTAATTTCCTCACCGACTGCGGGCCAACTGCCTAACGACAAATTAAACGATTCTTCTATCGCACATTAAGTCGATAATTTGTAGACAATTGACGTGCCCTACGGTTTTATTTTAGTCTAGTCTATGCATATGTTTATAATTCCCACGACTGTATCTATTTTATTATTTTTTGGTTTTTAGTACATTTATCTTAAACATTGCAATGTATGTTTAACATAAAACCGTTTAACTTAAAAAGTTTTTTTACCTATTTTTATTTTCTAGTTTTTAGTTTTTATTTCGCATTCTGTTTAATTCGTTAAGTGCTTCATTATTGCAAGGTTTCTTGCCCGTTAGTTTATTGCAGTCCAACTCCTCTATACGTAGTCCATGCAAAGATCTTACTCTACTAAGAGCCACGTAGGCTTGACCTTCTTCAAACAGTTTCGCACCTAAGTATACGACTGCGTGATCCACAGTGCTGCCCTGCATTTTATGTATAGTAGAAGCCCAAGATAGTATTAAAGGCAACATTCTTCTTTCAGCCGTCCCGTAATTGTACTTAACTGGAAACTGTATGGCTTTCGGGTGTATAAGATGTACTGTATAGTGCACTGTATTCTTCTTGTCAAGCCCTTTTATTTGATACCCATATTGGTGGGATTGATATTGTTATCAGCCATTTGGTAGCGGCGGCCATCTTAGATTTCAATTTTGCATAGTAAATTGTATTCTACTTGTTGAGACCTTTCATTTGATACCCATTTTGAGGGGATTGATAAATCCTACGTTATCCGCCATTTTGTAGCGGGCGCTATCTTGGATTTCAATTTTTTATAGTATATTGTATTCTGCTTGTTGAGCCCTTTCATTTGATACCCATATTGATGGGATTGATAAAACCTACGTTATCCGCCATTTTGTAGCGGCCGCCATCTTGGATTTAAATTTTTATAGTATATTGTATTCTGCTTGTTGAGCCCTTTCATTTGATACTCATATTGATGGGATTGATAAAACCTACGTTATCCGCCATTTTGTAGCGGCCGACATCCTGGATTTCAATTTTTTATAGTATATTGTATTCTGCTTGTTGAGCCCTTTCATTTGATACCCATATTGATGGGATTGATAAAACCTACGTTATCCGCCATCTTGGATTTCATTTTTTTATAGTATATTGTGTTCTGCTTGTTGAGCCCTTTGATTTGATACCCATATTGATGGGATTGATAAAACCTACGTTATCCGCCATCTTGGATTTCAATTTTTTATAGTATATTGTGTTCTGCTTGTTGAGCCCTTTCATTTGATACCCATATTGATGGGATTGATAAAACCTACGTTATCCGCCATCTTGGATTTCATTTTTTTATAGTATATTGTGTTCTGCTTGTTGAGCCCTTTGATTTGATACCCATATTGATGGGATTGATAAAACCTACGTTATCCGCCATCTTGGATTTCAATTTTTTATAGTATATTGTATTCTGCTTGTTGAGCCCTTTCATTTGATACCCATATTGATGGGATTGATAAAACCTACGTTATCCGCCATTTTGTAGCGGTCGCCATCTTGAATTTATAATGATAATGAATAAATATAATTGTATTGTCACCAAAATCCAAAGTGTATACAAAATTTCAGATTAATCGGTTGACAGGAAGAGGGTGAAATTTGAATTACTAAATTTGACCCAAGAATAAATAATAAAACAAACGGGGTGAGCTAAATAAAACCATTTAAAAACCAAATCTTTGTCTACAAAGTGTCTGTAATTGATGTAATGGAAAATATTTCGCAATTTTATAGTTCGATTTTTTGACTTTCGCGCCGCTAGATCAGTGGTTTCGACCAGTGTGCAGCGTATGAAATAGCCGATCATCAGCATGGGTTCCGTAAACAGCACAGCAAGATAACAGCGCTGCACACCATCTCCACAAGTATTAGTCGATAGAACATTGATGGTGGCGCTTGACATATCAAAAGCCTTCGAGCAGACAACCCTCCACCAACTTTGAAACGTTGGATAATCAATTATATGTATTGACGCCAGTCGTAGGTGGAATTGAGGAACATGAAGTCCAACCCCCGTAGTGCGATACAGAGAGTTCCCCAAGGTGGGGTGGACTCTCCGGAACTGCTTAACTTCTGTATTCCGCCCCTCCAGACGGTCGGTTCGTCTGTCTGCCTGGCTGGCTTGAGCGCAAGATAACTTCCGGTCCAAAATTTGGTCTTCGTAATATTTTGTCCAAAGCTAGTTTAAGTTAGAAGACAAACCATATCGGTCCACACCCTCAGGTGCCTCTCCCACAAAACTTCAACAATATTTGCAATACGATAACTGTCGTAGGCAGTAACTGATTTGGTCCATACTTTGCACATCGTAATATTTCTACAAGACTTAGATCAGTTTCGAATATGGAATATATATGGCAAATCCTTCGGGAACCTCCCACACAAAATTTAGGAAAAATGCAGTTAAATGTCTTCTCTCAAATCGCTTTGATCTTTGCTGGCACCATGTGCAGTGGCTGGAGCGCACGATAACTCTCGAACGGACTCTATCAGAGCGCACAACGGATCAGCCGGTTCGGTTCAAAATTTGGCCTTCGTAATATTTGGTCCAAACTTAGTTTAGGTTTGAAGATGGGCACTATCGGTACGCTCCTTACGGTACCTATTCTACTCTTTGGGGTCCTGTTTAAGGGATATTATGTTTTTCGTGGGCAATTCCATGCTTTCTGACCTGGTGGTCCAAAAGCTCTAAGACATGTATCGAAACTAATTACTCCCAAAATAAGATCCACTTCCAAAATGGACTTCTGAGCTTCAAAGCAAATATATTTTTTCGGTAAGTTCATACTTCCAACATGGGACACGTAGCCGGCATTATATCTGATATTGTCAATAGGTGCAAGGCAAAGCCGACTGATACTTTTTACTTGTTTAAACAATATTTAATATCAATGATATCCCAATTTAAGCCCTCTGTCCTTAAACTAACGAGGGTATGTATGTATATACACCTTCATACAGACAAAATGTGTCTCATGAAAATAATGTTTTTAGACCCCAAGTTGGTCCAACCAAATCCGTTTCTGACAATTTGGAGTCGATTTAGCAACGTCCGCCCGTATGTTTATCTATCTCACTTGTTTGTGCGCACGATAACTCTCGAACGAATGAGCCGATTTGGTACAACATTTGGCCTTCATAATATTTTTTCCAAACTAAGTTTTAGTTCGAAAATGAGCCATATCGGTCCACAACCTGGGGTACCTCCCACACAAAATTTTAAATTTTTCCCAAAAATTATACGCACTATCACTCTGGAAGGGACTAACCGATTAGGGGCATACTATGCACATCGCAATATTTCTACGATACATAGATCTGGTTCGAATATGGATTATATTGGTGCACTCCTTAAAGTACCTCCCACACAAAATTTCGGAAAAGTGCAGTATAAAGACTGCTATCGAATCGAATCGTTTTTTTTTTTTTGCAACAACTTGTTTTACATGCCGCCGTTACGACAGAAAAAGTCTTTTTCAGGGGCAAGTTTATACTTCCTGAGAAAATGGCCCGAAAGCTGTAAAAAGCCCAACGGCGCCATGTAGTGAATGAGCCATGTATAGCGAATGAACCGATTCGGTCCAAATTTTGGCCTTCGTAATATTTTGTCCAAACTTAGTTTTAGTTCAAAGATGACCCATATCGGTCCACATCCCCACAAAAGTTCAAATCTTTTCACTAAACTGGTGCGCACGATAACACTCGAAGGCAGTAAACGAGAAACGGAACTATATCGGTCAATTTCTAGGGTACTTTCCCCATATAAGTTCAACATTTTTTTAAGTACAATTTGGAGTCTGTTCGAGGGTTCTCTGGAAATGTATACCAATGTTACTCCTTGTGGTCCTACTTACTGCCACCCCCTAATACATTATTATTGGGGAAAAGAAATTTGGTTGCGTAGCAGGTATTCGATTCGATATTGTCAATAGATGAAATATTAATTTCACACAGGCTGAGGGTATATGTATATTTGTCTGCACGGCTCACTGATACTACTTTAAACAATATTTAATATCAATGAGATCCCGATGTTTATGCATAGATTCCCACTCCACTCTATTTGTGTCGATACCTCTAACTTGGTCTTGTCGCATTTCACTACCAGATCCACTTTAGCAGATTCCCTTTCGACCTTTTGTGCCCTAAAACCACAATGTGGAAAGGGTATTGATTATACATTTGTTTTTCCGAAAATTCATGTAACACCGCGAAATATTCGCCCCCCATGTGGTATTCCAAAATTCATACCTTGACGAGATAAAGCCATTTTGATAAGTGTGTCCGTCCATTAAAAACTGTAATCAATGTCCAGGCCGCAATTATGGACTTCTCGTCACAAAATTGTGTATGGATGTCGGGTTCCCACCAAAATAGAAATAGTTAAAATAGACCAAAAACAAAATTTTTATCCGATTTTGTAGCGGCTGTTATGGTGGCAATTATGGTCTGATCTAATTTGAAGTAAGGTTTGAGTGACGAAACTTGCAATTTAACATGATGATCAGATAATATTTAGCGGATGAAATGGATCAAAACTGATAAAATTTTTGGTATTATGACTATATCCTTATTTCTGGAAGATATGTTCCTCCCCCGTAAGTTATATTTAAAATAGGAATTCCCGACCTTTCCATTGATGCCAACAATGCTGATGTATGTACGTGGTTAGAAAACATAGTTAGAGCCTAGTATCTACAGGGATCCCACAGTTTTAATTGTGTATAGTGTAACCATAATCACGCTAGAGGTCGCATTTATATTTTAATACTGACAGATTTTTGCACGAAGTAAAAGGTCTGACAAAGGAAAATGCCAATAATTTTGGAAAATTATTAAATTAGTTTTGCGGTTTGAATTGATTGGGAAAAATATCCAAATTTAATTTTTGGTCCAAATTGTAAATTCCTTTCACGCAAATTATTATACCCTCCACCATAGTATGGAGGGTATATTAAGTTTGTCATTCCGTTTGTAACACATCGAAGTAATCATTTGCGACCCTATAAGGTATATATATTCTTGATCAGGGTAAAATTCTAAGACGATCTACCCATGTCCGTCTGTTGTAATCACTCTAGCGTCCGCAATAATTGAGATAGAGTGCTGAAATTTTGCACCCGAGGGTCTTTTTTCCATAGGCAGGTCAAGTTCGAAGATGGGCTATATCGGTCCTCTATTTGGTATAGCCCCCATATAACGGTACCTCCGGATTTGAGGTATTTTGACGTTCTTCGCCACATTTGCAGACCGAATTAGCTATAATTTGGCACTTAGGGTTCCTTGTGATCAACAAACTTATATCCCAAAGGATATGGGCATAGGTCCATGTTTTGGTATAGTCCCCATATAACGGTACCTCCCGATTTTCGGTATTTTGAGAATTTTAGCCACAACTTTTAACCGAACTATCTGCAATTGGACATTTGATGTTCTCAGTGGTCATGAAACATCTCCACTAAACATCGTCAACATAGGTCCATGTTTTGGTATAGCCCCCATATATCGGTACCTCCCGATTTTCGGTATTTTGAGAATTTTAGCTGCAAATTTTAACTGAACTAGCTGTAATTTGATATTTGAGGTTCTCAGTGGTCATGAAACATCTCTACCAAACATCGTCAACATAAGTCCATGTTTCGGTATGGCCCCCATATAACAATACCTCCCGATTTTCGGTATTTTGAGCATTTTAGTTACATTTTTTAATCGAACTAGCTGTAATTTGCCATTTGAGGTTCTCAGTGGTCATGAAATATCTCCACCAAACATCGTGAACATAGGTCCATATTTTGGTATAGCCCCCATATAACGGTGCCTCCCGATTTTCGGTATTTTGAGAATTTTTGCCACAATTTGTAACCGAAATATCTGCAATTTGACATTTGAGGTTCTCAGTGGTCATGAAACATCTCCACCAAACATCGTCAAGATAGGTCCATGTTTTGGTTTAGCCCCCATATAACGGTACCTCCCGATTTTCGGTATTTTGAGAATTTTTGCCACAATTTGTAACCGAAATATCTGCAATTTGACATTTGAGGTTCTCAGTGGTCATGAAACATCTCTACCAAACATCGTCAACATAAGTCCATGTTTCGGTATGGCCCCCTTATAACCGTACCTCCCGATTTTCGGTATTTTGAGCATTTTAGTTACAATTTTCAACCGAACTAGCTGTAATTTGATATTTGAGGTTCTCAGTGGTCATGAAACATCTCCACTAAACATCGTCAACATAGGTCCATATTTTGGTATAGCCCCCATATAACGGTACCTCCCGATTTTCGGTATTTTGAGAATTTTAGCTACAGTTTTTTACAGAGATAGCTGTAATTTGACATTTGAAGTTCTCAGGGGTCATAAAATATCTCCAACGAAACATCGTCAACATAGGTCCATGTTTTCGTATAGCCCCCATATAACGATGTCTCCCGATTTTCGGTATTTTGAGAATTTTAGCTGCAATTTTTAACCGAACTAGCTGTAATGATCGGTATTTTGAGAATTTTAGCTACAATTTTGTCTCTTTAAAAATAATCGTCAATATAGGTCCATGCTTTGGTATATCCCCCCATATAACTGTACCTCCCGATTTTCGGGAATTTTCAGTGGTCACGAAATTTTTTCACTAAAATTCGTCAACATTGGTCCATTTTGGAGGGTCTACATTGTTTTGATGAAACTACCCTCAATTTGGCTCTTGAAGTTTCCTGCAGCTATAAAACTTTTCCGCCAAAAAATGTAAAGATAGGTTGACTGTTTGATATAGCCCCGTTAGTGGTACCTTTCACCTAGCTGAACACATTTTTTTAGATTAGATTAGATAACACTGTGCAACAAAATGAAGGTGAAAGTCTGGGGCACGGAAAATGCCTTCGACTCACGGCGCATCTGTCCTTCGGGGTTTTATATACACACACCAAGGCCTTTCATCTCCAAAAGGAAATATCTCTGCCCCAACATTTGTGCTCACAGTGTAATTTAAGCAATAGTAGGAGGCAGTGGGATTCTATCCATTGTCGAAAAGTTGTTCCACCTATAATTGTGAAAGGACCCTAATATTTCCATTTTAATTAAGACTATTTTATGGTGGAGGGTATAAGAAGTTCGGCCCGGCCGAACTTAACGACTTTTTACTTGTTACTTGTTTAAAATCGACTTTGTATTACATATTTACTTAATTTGATCAACCCAAGATGTGGTCATATTGTGATGTAAGGTATAAAAACTTGTTTCCACTGAAAATTTGTAATTTGTAAAAAAATTGTAAATTTCGAAAAATAAAAACTATATGTTCTATTAAAACCACATACGATAAGCCCTAACCTCAATCACCACACAACTTTTACGTAGTTGTTACCTAAATGTTATTTACTGTGTGCGTGCTGTTTCGATTGAACTTAAACACTGAACATTTGAACAATCCCGATAACATTAAACAAAAACTTTAAATATTTCAAATCTGATGTTTTAAATCTCGCAATAAACCCCTAATACATTTCCATTTGCATGCAGGCTTTAAAGTCAAATCTAATCGTACGTCGCTGAGAGATTGACATGAAATCAAATTCAAATAAACGACACTCACTCTCTGCTCTATAATCCCTAAACTTCAATTCAATAAATAGATGGCATTTAAAAAATTCAACAAATGTCCTGCCACTCTTTTTTCCACATCAATAGTTCAAACATTCGGCAGAATGCATTAGACGGATATGTGCTGTCGTGTCTGGACGTATGTATGTGCACGTGCATCATATCCAGAGATACATACTCTGACAGCATCACTTGTTAAGCTGAAACTGCAACTTTGCTAGTAATTTTTAGTTTTTTGCTATTTTGCTTTCTTTTTTTGTTTTATTTTGTAAATGGAGACAAACAACAAATCAATATTTTTCTCTTTTCCTTCGTCCATTTGGTTTTTGACTAACAGCTGTCAGCAGAAAATCTACTTCAGTTCAAAATTGAAACATGACCAGAAATATGGCTATTTGTTGTCGTGCAGTTCGATGGCAAAAAGAGGTCTGGAGAGCAACAAACAAAAAATAATATTTTGTCAATATAAATTTGCATAAAAACATCAACTCCCACGCATCACAGTCGAAGTAAAAACAAATTACATACACACAACCGAACAACGCAAACAAACTGGCCCTTCTTAAAGTGATAAAAAAATTAACAAATTTAAACAACAACAACAAAATCCATTAAAATCAACCAACCGCCATAAAACGTGCACGAATGGATACAGTGGGTCAAACAAATGAGAAAAGCAAATTTGGAAAGTAAAAAGTACAAATTCAGATGAGTTAAAGGTTTAGGAGTATAAATATGTTGGCTTTAAAAGCTTTTTGGGACATAAAATATTCTGAACTAAAATGCATTAATTAGTTCTCTTTCCTGTCCACAGTTTTAAGTAGAGATATTTTATGACCACGGATACTCAGAAAATGTACTTAATAATGTCTTCAATCCGGCGCACAGTGGGAAACAGAGGGCCAAAAGTTGCTCAAAACTCAAAATACGAAAATCGCATTTTTGTGAAAAAAGTGTTGATAATCAGCAACCTGACTCTTTTCTCCATTCGCTATTACCATCAGCAACTTTCTGAGGTTAACAAATCCAACGCCCCAGTCGATTGACTCGGCCATAATGAAAGAAAACAAGTAAAAAAGTATCAGTCGGCTTTGCCGACAGAGATATACCCTCAGCCTGTGCAAATTGAAACACTTTTTTTCACAAAAAACTTGTGTATTTAGGGGGTTTCAAAATTTTGGTCGTATGAACCGACAAAATTGTTGATTAGGATTAAAGTTCAAACATTTTGCGGAAAAGGTACTTAAAGGAATGGACCGACATAGACCATGGGGTTGCCATAGTGGTTTTTACACCCTTCGTGCTGTTTTCTCAAGAAGTATGGACTGGCCCCTGAAACAACTTTTACCAATTGAGGCAGCGAATGAAAGTTGCTTCAACAAAAATCAAAGTGATTCAATAGCCGGTCTTAAAGTGAACTTATCCAAAATTTTGTGTGGGAGGTACGGGATGGAGTGGACAAATATAGTCCTTATTAGACCACATTATGAGAATGTGTAAAGTATGGACCAAATCGGTCACTCCCATCAAGAGTTATCGTGCGCACAATTTTTCCGAATATTTTTGAACTTTTGTGGGGTACCTGAAGGAGTGGACCGATATGGCTTATCTACGAACTTAAACTAAGTTTGGAAACAATATTACGAAGGCCAAATTTTGGCCGGAATCGGCATTTCCGTTCGAGAATTATCTTGCGCTTCCACCCATAAACATGGTGTCATAGGGTTTGTTTTTCAACTTTCAGGCTTTTTTTCAGGAAGTATGGACTTGTCCCTGAGGAAACTTGTACCTTCGTATAGGGGACAGTGAATACAAGATGTTACAACAAAAACCAAGGCGATTCGAGAGCAGGTCCTAAACTGAACTTTTCCGAAATTTTGTGTGGGAAGTACTCGAAGGAGTTTACCGATTGAGTCCATATTGGAACCTCATCTAAGTCTGGTAGAAATTTCATAATGTGCAAAGTATGGACCAAATCGGTTAATTCCTTCAAGAGTTATCGTACGCACCAATTTTCCCGAACATTTTCGAACTTTTGTGGGGGAGGTACCGGAAGGAGTGGACCGATATAATCTATCTTTGAACTTGAACTAAGTTTGGACCAAATATTACGAAAGCCAAATTTTGGACCGAATCGGCAGATCCGTTCGAGAGTTATCTTGCGCTCCAACCACTACACACGGTGTCATAGGGTTTTTTGTAACTTTCAGGCTATTTTCTCAAGAAGTATGGACTTGCCCCTAATGAAACTTACAGCGTCGTATAGAGGACAGCAAATACAACATGCGTAAACAAAAATCAAAGCGATTCGAGACCAGGTCCTAAACTGAACTTTTCCGAAATTTTGTGTGGGAGGTACCCGAAGGAGTGGACCGATTGAGTCCATATTGGAACCTCATCTTAGTTTGGTAGAAATAACACGATGTGCAAAGCATGGACTAATTCGGTTACTCCCTTCAAGAGTTATCGTGCGGACAATTTTTCCGAACATTTTTGAACTTTTGTGGGGGAGGTACCTGAAGGAGTGGACCGATATGGCCCATCTTCGAACTTAAATCAAATCTGAACAAAATATTTCGATACCCAAAATTTGAACCGAATCGATTGATCCGTTCGAGAGTTATCGTGCGCACCAGCCAGCCAGACAGACAGACGGACAGACAGACAGACAGACGGACGGACATTGCTAGATCGACTCAAAATTGTCTGAAACGGATATCGTACAAACATACTTGGGGTCTAAAACCATTATTTCGATGAGGCACATTTTTGGTCGTATCAAAGTGTAAATACCCTCTTTAGCCTAAAGGCTGAGGGTATAAAAAGTACATACTCGAATACTAAGAAATTAGGTGACCATTAAAGTGACATTACTTTAGCGAAAATGTATATTTTTCAAAACGTATTGATTTTGTACAGTCTCAGAACAAGAAAAGCTATTAAAAATTTCAAATTGTTTTTGCATCATTACTTTTTGATGGTGGTGCTACATCTCCTCTTTGATGTATATTTTATATAATAATTTTAATATAATTTAAAAATTTAAAAAGTATATTTCCCCTTGTTTCTCGACCATAGTTTCTTCTGAGGATTTATGCTTTTATGTCTCGAATATCAGATTCAACTATAACAATTAAAAAACTATAACAAGTAAAAAAGAGATATACCCTCAGCCTGTGTGGATTTTCAATCTTAAAAAAAAACCTTATGTATTTAAAGGGGTTTTCAAAATTTTGGGCGTATGAACTGACAAAAGTATGGATAGGATTAAAGCTCAAAAATTTGGGGGGATATCGATAGATAGGGCCTTTTTATCACACTAGCCTAAGAAAAACATAATATTTAAACAGGGCCACTAGAAAAACCTTCGGTAACAAATGTCCAAAGGATCCTCCAACCACACAAAACTGTTGAACATTTGTGTGGGTGGTACCACAAGGATTGGGCAGATAGGGCCCACATTTGAACATAAACTAAGTTTGGACCAAATCAGTTGCTACGTCTAGGAGAAATCGCCCGTACCATTTTAGCGAATATTTTCGGAAGGAGTGGACCTATAAGCACCACATTCGAATTCTAATATTCGAAGAAATATTACAATATCCAAAGTGTGGACGAACGCAGTATTCGGTTCGAGCTCTCCAGCCACTACACATGGTTCCATAGTGGTTTTTTTTACAATTTTCGGGCGGTTTTCTCATGAAGTATGGACTTGCCCATGAAAAAACTTTTACTGCCGTAATCGAGGCAGAGAACGCAAGTTGCTTCAACAAAAATCAAAGTGATCCGAGAGCTGGTCTTAAAGTGAACTTATCCAGCTGGTCTTAAAGTGAACTTATGGGAGGGAAGGAGTGCACAAATATAGTCCATATTCGAACCTGATCTATAGCTGGTAGATATATTGGGGTGTGTGAAGTATAGACCAAATCGGACACACCCTTCAAGAATTATCGTGCGCACAATTTTTCCGAACATTTTTGAACTTTTGTGGGGGAGGTACTTGAAGGAGTGGACCGATATGGCTTATCTTAGAACTTAAACTAAGTTTGGGCAAAATATTACGAAGGCTAACGTTTGGACCGAATCTGCAGATCCGTTCGAGAGTTATCTTGCGCTCCAACCACTACACACGTTGTCATACGGGGTTTTGTTGTATCTTTCAGGCTGTTGTCGCAGGGAGTATAGATTTGCCCATGATAAAAATTTTACCGTCGTATGTGAGGCCGTGATTATAAGTTGCCACAACAAATATCAAAGCGATTCGAGAGCACGTCTTAAACTGAACTTTTCCGAAATTTTGTGTGGGAGGTAACCGAATGAGTGGACCGATATAACTCAAACTTAATGTAAATTTGGACAAAATATTACAATAATATAAAATCTATTATGTTTGTTGTCAAAAGTTGTTAACAGAACTCCGAATGGCCGACATTCTATAGGCCTTGATATTAGCTTTAGCGTTCGCAGAACTTTTCTTTTTATTTTTTTTCTGACGTGTTCTGAGCTAATTTTGTATGTATTCATCATGTTTCGGCTTCTATCGAATGTATGTTTATAGCACTTTTGTGCAAGATTTTTCCAAACTCGGATGCCAACATATATGTATATATGGGAGCTGTATCCAAATCTGGACCAGTTTCCACTAATTTCTAGTAGAGGTAGTCTTTAGACCGAAAATATGATATGTGTCAAATTTTTGGTCTGTTCCAGAACTTCAAGAATCTACTAATGTTTAATATTTTTCCGATAACATAAAGGGAAAAAATGTTATCGTAGTAAAAAATAGTAGCTTTTTGCAGGTTCTGGAACAGAGCATATACATATGTCAATCGGACTACAAAGGATGAGTTTTAATCAACTTATAACATACATTTCCGCTATGTGCGGCGGCACCTTCATATGGGGCCTATATTAAAGTGTGGACTAGGGTTATGACTTTTTTACAACCTCATATCCCTGTATCATAGCGTGATGAGTTTTGCCATAAGATTACATAAAATCCTTATTATAAGGTGATTCGGTGAAAAAACCTCACGCACAAAATGATTTTAAAATTTGAATTTATCAAAATTATGGACAATTTTTTGAAGTCACTGAAAACAGATATATAATTGAAAAAAAAAAACTTTAGAGCCAAATGAGATAATTAAAATGACATAAAATTTATTTCACACTATTTTTCTTCAATTCTGAGAATCGTAAAAATGTCGTAAACGCGTTTATTCAAAAATATAATTTTTTAACAAAAAACAAAAAATTTAAAATTTTTTCAAAGTGACTTTTTTCGCGACTTTTTTAATATTTGAATGAAATAAACGTTATTATAGTTATTAGTAGGCTTATATTTATTCCTACGGGCAACAAAAAATAATTTTTTGAAAAAAAATTTTTTTTTCATTTCATATATTTTTTCAAAAAATTATTTTTTTAAAATCGATTTGTGCGTGAACTTTTTTTATATTTCAATGGAATAAACGATAGCATAGTGATTAATAGGCAAAAGTTCATTCATCCCTGCTACAGGAAATCATTTTTGAAGAAAAATGTCAAAAAGTCATAACCCTAGTGTGGACCTATATTCACAATTTCTGGAGGAGAAGTATTGTGGCCACCAAGAACCCCAACTGGACAACTGGGAACGTCAAATGTCAAATTTCAAAATATTCGGTCAAACAATTTAGCAAACATTTTCAGAATACCTTAAATCGAAAGGTACCGTTAAGCTATTACGATCAAAAGCTGCTATGGCCAAAAATTGTTAAAATCCTTAAAACATAAAAATCGGGAGGTACCATTATACGGGGGCTGTGAAAAAGCTTGGTGAAAAAGTTGTTTTGACCTCTGAGAACCTCAACTGTGAAATTACAGCTCGTTCGGTGGAAAAATGTAGCTAATAGTACGTTTACATATAATCGGATTTAACAAACCCACTGGGTTTCAAATGTCAATTCCTTTGCATACACGTCAAATAAATCCTCATTAAAAAGGTTAACCCTGCAAAAGGCTATAATATAAACATGGCCTAACATCCGCAAAATACCTGCTGTTATTAGGTATTTTATAGGTGGCTATGTCAAAACATGGACCCTACGGTTATGACTTTTTGACATTTTTTCTCAAAAATGATTTCCTGTAGTGAGCATGAATGAACTTTTGCCTATTAATGCCTAAAATAACATTCACTTAATTTTACTATAAAAAAGGGTTCCGCACAAACCATTTAATTTTTTTTTTTTAATTCTATGAAATGAAAAAAAAATCTCAAACAAATATTTCCTGTTGCACGAATGAATGGCCTTTTTCCTATTAATGACTAAAATAACTTTTATTCCATTTAAATTTGAACAAGTAAAAAGTCGTTAAGTTCGGCCGGGCCGAACTTTTTATACCCTCCACCATAAAATAGTCTTAATTAAAATGGAATAATTAGGGTCCTTTTACAATTTTAGGTGGAACAACTTTTCGACAATGGATAGACTCCTACTGCCTCCCACTATTGCTTAAATTACACTGTGAACACAAATGTTGGGGCAGAGACAATTCCTTTTGGAGATGAAAGCCCTTGGTGTGTGTATAATAAAAACCCCGAAGGACAGAAGCGCCGTGAGTCGAACTTCCGCGTTATGGTGTGATGAAGTTTTTGCAAGAGACCCTGTAAGCCATCATGAATTAGCATTATATCTTTGTTTGTTGTTTTTGTAGAGCACTTAAGCAACAGTGAACAAAGATATAACGCTAATTCCTGATGGCCCACAGGGTCTCTAACAAAAATTTCATCACGCCATAACGCAGAAGTTCGACTCACGGCGGATCTGTCCTTCGGGGTTCATAATATACTCACAAAGGCCCTTCTTCCCCAAGAGGAATTTTCCGTGCCCCAGACTTTCACCTCCATTTTGTTGCACAGTGTTATCTAATCTAATCTAAAAAATGTGTTCAGGTAAAATTCTCAAAATACCGAAAATCGGGAGATAGCGTTATATGGGGGCTATGCCAAAACATGGACATATGTTGACGATGTTTCGTTGGAGATGTTTTATGACCACTGAGAACTTCAAATGCCAAATTACAGCTATTTCGGTTAAAAATTGTAGCTAAAATTCTCAAAATACCTAAAATCGGGAGGTACCGTTATATGGGGGCTATACCAAAACATGGACCTATGTTGACGATGTTTGGTGGAGATGTTTCATGACCACTGAGAACCTCAAATGTCAAATTGCAGATAGTTCGGTTACAAATTGTGGCTAAAATTCTCAAAATACCGAAAATCGGGAGGTACCGTTATATGGTTTCATGACCACTGAGAGCCTCAAATGGCAAATTACAGCTAGTTCGGTTAAAAATTGTAGCTAAAATTCTCAAAATACCGAAAATCGGGAGGTACCGATATATGGGGGCTATACCAAAACATGGGCCTATGTTGACGATGTTTTGCGGAGATGTTTCATGACCACTGAGAACCTCAAATGTCAAATTTCAGATAGTTCGGTTAGAAATTGTGGCTAAAATTCTCAAAATACCGAAAATCGGGAGGTACCGTTATATGGGGACTATACCAAAACATGGACCTATGCCCATATCCTTTGGGACATAAGTTGGTTGATCACTAGGAACCCTAAGTGCCAAATTATAGCTAATTCGGTCTGCAAATGTCGCGAAGAACGTCAAAATACCTCAAATCCGGAGGTACCGTTATATGGGGGCTATACCAAAGAGTGGACCGATATAGCCCATCTTCGAACTTGACCTGCCTATAGAAAAAAGACCCTCGGGTGCAAAATTTCAGCACTCTATCTCAATTATTGCGGACGCTAGAGTGATTACAACAGACGGACAGACGGACATGGCTAGATCGTCTTAGAATTTTATCCTGATCAAGAATATATATACTTTATAGGGTCGCAAATGATTAGTTCGATGTGTTACAAACGGAATGACGAACTTAATATACCCTCCATACTATGGTGGAGGGTATAAAAAAGGTCCCGCATAAACCACTTTTAATTTTTATGATATATCCCAGCAAAATGTTTGTAGCCAAAAAAGTAGTTGATTCATGAGTGCAAGTGCAAGTTCTGGATTACATCTTTTTACGTGAAAGAAGTCATGATTTTTACAAGGGCATGGTGCAGTGAGGATACTGTCTAATTTGTATCTTTATCATGACTCTGTGAAAGTCAATAAAGAAACATTTCTTAAGAAGTTTTCGAGTATTTTTGAGCAATAAAAGCGAATTCTCTACTATAAAAAGTAATAAATAACCATAACGGATCATGTTTTCTGCTGTTTAAAAGTCGTTTTGCATAAAACTCATAAATTGTTCATATACAATAAATTCGATGATATGGATACAAATCGGATGTTGTCAAAAGATAAAGAATAGACTGTATCTATCATGACTCTCTGTGGACTGTTTCGGAAAGAAGCTATGAAAGTACTACTTCATCATGAAGTAGTTCAATTTTATTTTGCTGGGATGAGATAAAGTTATATATAACATAAAATGATATATACGGTTATGTTATTTTGATTATGTCGTGTGCCCCTATAGCTTGTTTTCAGTTAAATATCTGCTTACAATGACTTCAATAAATTGTCAAAAGTTCTGAAAAATAAAAATGTTAAAAGCTTTTTGTGCGGAAGCTTTTTTCATAGAATAACTTTTTAATAAAGATTTTTTGCAATCTTAGGTAAAAACTCATCAAAATATCATACAGGGATGCGAGGTTGTAAAAAAGTCATAACTCTAATGGACCCATGTTCACAATATTTTAATCACAGATTTTTCGGTAAAAACTGCAGCACAATTCCCCAAAATAGATAAAATCGTGTGGAGCGGTTTTGTGACTACTGGTACCTCTAATGTCAAAGTACATGTAATTCCGTACAAAAGTTGCCAAAAATCGGGACGAATTGATATATATACCAAAACATGGACATATATGTTATCACTTTTTGGTGGAGAACTTTTGTGACTACTGGGAACCTTAAATGTCAGATTACAAAAAAAGTTAGCTAAATTTCTCAAAATATCGAAAATCGGAAAGTACCCTTATATGTTGGGTCTATCAAAACATGGACCTATGTTAACCTGCCTATAAAAATGGAAGATACAACAGAGGGACATGGGTAGACAGAATTTTATCCAGATTAGGAATATATACTTTCTATAGTCGCTAATTATAATTTGAATGCGTTTCAAACGGAGCAAGTAAAAAAGTATCAGTCGGCTTTGCCGACAGAGATATACCGTCAGCCTTCACGGTGCTCTTGAACCAAATTTCAATGGAAGGTGCTTACACCTGAAAAGTTTTTGCGGATTCTGAAACTACAATGTTCGTAGATGAGAAAAATAAAAAAAAATCGATGGAGAGCTTTTTAAATAAATCGCGATTCAAGTTGACATTTTATGGGTTTTTTTCGATTTTCACGATTTTGCTTAGAAACCGCAAATCCTATTAAAATGGGATTAAAGAAAGTATTGTAGCAATGAAAATTCTCTACAAGATTGACTATTGTGATACCTTCGTAGTTTTTACAGTTACTGAGATATAGAAGTTCAAATTAGGGCAATGGATTGACTGTATCACCTCCTCATATTGCAATGTTATGCACAATACACCTTAACTAACTTTAAATGAAAACCGCTTACACCAGGGAAGTTCTTGCGGATTCTGACACAGCAAAGCTTATAGGTGAAAAAATCCAAAAACAAGACAAAATCGCTAGATGGATTTTTTTAATAAATCGCGATCAAAGTTCACATTTTAAAGTTTTTTTAGGTTTTCACGATTTTGCTTGGAAACCGCAAGTCCTATCGAAATGGGACCGAAGAAAATGTTGTAGCATTGAGTTCTGTACAAAAGTGGTTGTTTGATATTTTATAGAGGTTCAGATCAAATTTTCAGATTTTTTTCTAAGGTCTTCAGGATTTAGCTTAAAAACTGCAAATCCTTTCCAAATGGGACTAAGGAATATGTTGTAGCTGTGAAAATTCTCTACAAGATTGGCTTTGGTAATTTTTTCCTAGGTTGTACCATTTTTGAGATATGTATGTTTAAGTTGGGAAATTGCAGTCATGACCTTGTTTTATAAGGAGGCGATACATTGTCCTAATTTGAATTTCTATATCTCAATAACGGTAAAACTACGATGATATCATAAAAGCCAATCTTGCAGAGAATTTTCATAGCTACAACATTTTCTTAAGTCCCATTTCGATAGGACTTGCCAGCAAAATCGTGAAAACCTAAAAAAACAATTAAAAATGTCAACATGAATCGCGATTTAGATAAAAAGCGTTCCGGCGATTTTTTTTTTTAATTTTTCTCATCTATGAACATTGTAGTTTCAGAATCCGCAAAAGTTTGGTTCAAAAGCACCGTGCCTGTAAATTTCACATTTTTTCTCCCAAAAAATATGTATTTAGGAGTTTTCAGAAGTTTTGTCGTATGAACGTGCCCACAAAAATATAAAAGTGATCGGTACCAGAAGGAATGAACTGACATAGTCCATTTTGGAAGTGAATATTATTTTGGGATATATATCTCGTCCGCCACTATTTTAGTAGGTCAGCACATAACTTAGGGTTTTTGGAACATTATATCAGAAAGCATGGAATTTTCAAAGGATCCTCGAACAGACCTTAAACCATTCAATATCAGTGTTTTGAACCTTCAGCTATTAATTTAATTGTAAACAAGTAAAAATGTATCAGTCGGCTTTGCCGACTGAGATATACCCTCAGCCTGTGTATATTGAAACAAATTTTTCCCAAAAAACGTATGTATTTAGGGGGTTTTAACAATTTTGGGCGTATGAACCGACTGATTAGGATTAAAGATCATAAGTTTTGCGGAGGAGATATTTAAAGGAATGGATCGACATAGACCATTATGGAAGTGGATCTCCAGAAACTAAATATGGTGTACTGGTGGGATTTTACACCCTTCGGGCTGCTTTCTCAAGAATTATGAGCCAGCGAAGTATGAGCCAGCGAATGCAAGTTGCTTCAACAAAAAACAAAGTGATTCGATAGCAGGTCTTAAACTGAACTTATCCAAAAATTTGTGTTGGAGGTACCGGATGGAGTGGACAAATATAGTCCATATTTAAACCTGATCTATATCTGGTAGGTATATTAGGATGTGTGAAGTATGGACCAAATCGGCCACTCCCTTCAAGAGTTACCGTACGAACAATTTTTCCGAACATTTTTGAACTTTTGTGGGGGAGGTACCTTAAGGAGTGGACCGATACGGCTTATCTTCGAACTTAAACTACGTTTGGACAAAATATTACGAAAGCCAAATTTTGGACCGAATCGGCAGATCCGTTCGAGAGTTATTTTGCGCTCCAACCACTACACACGGTGTCATAGGGTTTTTTTGCAACTTTCTAAGGAAATATAGACTTGCCCCATATGAAACTTGTACCGTCGTATGGGAGACAGTGAATACAAGTTGCTACGACAAAAATCAAAGCGATTCGAGAGCAAGTCCTAAACTGAACTTATCCGAAATTTTGTGTGGGAGATACCCGAAGGAGTGGAGCGATTGAGCCCATATTGGAACCTCATCTAAGTCTGGTAGACATTTCATGATATGCAAAGTATGGACTAAATCGGTTACTCCCTTCAAAAGTTATCGTACGTTAAAATTTTCCGAACTTTTGTGGGGGAATAACAGGAAGGAGTGGACCGATACTACCCATCTTCGAACTTAAACTACGTTTGGACAAAATATTACGAAAGCCAAATTTTGGACCGAATCGACAGATCCGTTCGAGAGTTATTTTGCGCTCCAATCACTACACACGGTGTCAAAGGGGTTTTTTTTGCAACTTTCTAAGGAAATATGGACTTGCCCCATATGAAACTTGTACCGTCGTATGGGGGGCAGTGAATACAAATTGCTACGACAAAAATCAAAGCGATTCGAGAGCAAGTCCTAAACTGAACTTATCCGAAATTTTGTGTGGGAGATACCCGAAGGAGTGGACCGATTGAGCTAAATTTTGGAACCTCATCTAAGTCTGGTAGACATTTCATGATATGCAAAGTATGGACTAAATCGGTTACTCCCTTCAAAAGTTATCGTGCGTAAAAATTTTCCGAACTTTTGTGGGGGAATTACAGGAAGGAGTTGACCGATATAACCCATCTTCGAACTTAAACTAAGTTTGGACAAAATATTACGAAATTCAAATTTTGGACCGAATCGGTTGATCCGTTCGAGAGTTATCGTGCGCTCCAGCCAGCCAGACAGACAGACGGGCGGACATGGCTAAATCAACTCCAAATTGTCTGAAACACATTTCGTCCAAACATACTTGGGGTCTAAAATTATTATACCCTCGTTAGCATAAATGCTGATGGTATGAATTTCAATACAAAAATGGAAATTTCTGTTATTAAATTTGATGTCGGCAACGCAACTGGAGTTGGGTTGCTATCAATAATCGACCCTTAAGTTTGAACAAAATATTGCGAGAGTCATATATCATGATATATCATCCATATTACGGTGGAGGGTAGAAAACCAATTAAGAGCTGCAAAATTACCTTTTAACCCGAATAACTTTGTTTGCACTCTTGATCAATGGGGAATTTTAAGACCTTGCTTCTTATGACAAACCTTACCTCTCAAAACAAATTTCCTATTTCCCCATTATGTGCATGCCTATTTCAACTGGGCTGGGTTTTATGATAATAAAGTCAATTAAAACGCAAACATCTATTTATGATTCGCATAACACCTCTTATATCAATTTAATATCAGTTATATCATCTTAAATCAATCAAAACATAGGTAAATCCCCTTTGTCTAATAAAAACATGCCCTTGAAAATTGTGTAAATAAATCGCTTATATTTCCGTAAACAGTTTGCTAAATATTTCACATTTATTTCATAAGATTAACAGACGCCCACGTTTAATCGAAACTACCAATAGTGACGATACAATTCCCCACATTTAGCATCTTCAACGTATTAATGAAATGATCCACACTTGGCTATAATCACTCATTTTACACATTAGGTGTTTTTATTATAACTTGAATTTGTGACGAATCTAAATTCAAATTCTTAAATAAGCGTTTTGTGGTTTAGTTTTGGTAATATAAATTTGGTAATATTTACGTTTTTGCAAAAAGAAAAAAAGCAATAATTAAAGAAATCGTGTGCCTAATTCTCATATATAAATCGATGAAATTGAAGACGAAATCATCAAACAATCACGTTTAGATATTGCAAAAAGAAGTCAACGAAAAAAGATGCGCTGTTTCATTTTATTCACCATTTTGGCCTGTTTCCTGGCTGTGACATGGTCCTCTGCTGTTAGTCAACAAGCTACAAATTTACTCGATGTTGATGCTGGTATCAACAGCGGTGCTGATCATGTGCGTCAAGTCCGACAATTTGGCTATGGTCGTCCCGGAGGTTTCTATGGTGGTGCTCCAGGCTATGGTCGCCCCGGTGGTTTCTATGGTGGCCGTCCTTATGGTGGTTTTGGAGGCCGTCCTTATGGTGGTTATGGTGGCTACGGTGCCTACCCCGGCGCTTTTTATGGTTAAGTGAATTTGTAATAATTTGTTATTTTAAAAACCAATTTTATTGTTGTCGTTTTATTTTGTTATTTTTAAAACAATAAAAACATTTATACTTTTGTATTTCTAATATAGATTTGTTTCTTCATAAATTATGTATTGTGTAAAGTCGGTACAAGCATGGAACAAAGGGCACCGATTTATTGATAAATTTAAACGACTGGGAAACATAAATTGCAAATGACAAACAATTTTGTTCGAAACTGTAAATACGCAGAAAACCTGAAATCGGTGTTGCTGTTATCAGAGGCTATGCCAAAACGTAGGCCCATGCCTGCAATTTTTAGTGGAGAATTTCTTTAACCACTTTGTAACCTAAATGCCTAAATGTAGATAAGTGTTTTCACCACTGGGAACCCTAAATGCCAAATTATAGCCAATTCGGTCTGAAAATGTGTGTAAAAATTGGGAGGTAACGTGATGTAAAACGTGAACCGATATACTCCTTATTCGAACTTGACCTACCTATGCAAAAAATAAAAACAACATCAACTCGGACGATAGGGTGATTACAAGAACGAACAGGCAGACATAGTTAGATCGGGTCAGAATTTTGCTCAACAATATATGGAACAAGTGAGCAAAGGCTATAGTCGGGACGGGGCCGACCATGTGATACCCTACACCACTACCCCTGTGCATAAGCTTCTCACTGGTAAACATTTACTTTAGGGAACACAATCCGACTACCACCAAACATATTTTGGGTTTTAATCAAAAACATATGCCTCTTTCTCTCTGGGACCCTCATAAGCAACCAAAATTTTGTGACCATCCGATCAAATATTCGACCTGTAGAATGGAAGAATTGGATGCATTACCGACTATTATGATATATTCCTTTTTTGACCACCTTCGCCAACCTACTTTACGCGAATGTACAGGTAATATTTTCTTCTTCCATTGGCAGGCTTTCCTTTTGGAATACTCCTACTAGAAGCGGAAATATTCGCATAAGAAAAAAAACTTTGACTTTTCTCCACATAAGCTTTTCGCTTATTCCGACTCCTGAATATTTTCCGACCATCACCAAAATAAATAGGCTTCTTCCTCTGTGGGACCTGCGACCTGTAGCGTGATTACAAAAAAAAAATCGGAAAATGGGATGCATTACCGACTATTGCGATATCTCTGTTGTTTGAGCAGCTACGACAACCTACTTTACATGGTTGTAAAGGTGATATTATATACTTTCCTTGCCAGGTTTTGCTTTTAATACACCTCTTAAAGAAACAGAGATATTGGCTTTGAGATAAAACGTTGACCATTCTCCAAATAAGTTTTGCCCATTCCGACCCCTTAATATTATCCGACCATCATTAAAATCAGTAGGCTTCTTCCTCTGTGGGACCCCCATTAACCCCCAAAATTTCGTGACGATCCGATCAAAATTGCGACCTGTAGCGTGATTACAAACAAATCAGAAAATGGGATGCATTATCGACTATTGCCATATCTCTGCTATTTGACCACCTACGACAACCTACTTTACATGGTTGTAAAGGTGATATTTTCTACTTTCCTTGCCAGGTTTTGCTTTTGATATACCTCTTAAAGAAACAGAGATATTGGCTTTGAAATAAAACGTTGACTTTCTCCAAATAAGTGTTTGCCCATTCCGACCCCTGAACATTATCCGACCATCATCAAAATCAATAGGCTTCTTTCTCTTTGCGACCCCCGTTAACCCCCAAAATTTCGTGACGATCCGACCAAAATTGCGACCTGTAGCGTGATTACAAAAAAATCGGAAAATGGGATGCATTATCGACTATTGCCATATCTCTGATATTTGACTACCTACGACAACCTGCTTTACATGGTTGTAAAGGTGATATTTTCTGCTTTCCTTGCCAGGTTTTGCTTTTGATATACCTCTTAAAGAAAAAGAGATATTGGCTTTGAAATAAAATGTTGACTTTTCTCCAAAAAACTTTTTTGCCCATTCCGACCCCTAAATATTATCCGACCATAACCAAAATCAATAGGCTTCTTCCTTTGTGAGACCCCCATTAACCCTCAAAATTTCGTGACGATTCGATCAAAATTGGGACCTGTAGCGTGATTTCCAAAAAAATGGATAAATGGGATGTATTGCCGACTATTGCGATATCTCCGTTATTTGGTTACCTACGCCGACCTAGTTTACATCATTGTAAAGACGGGATCTTCTACTTTCATAGTCAGGCTTTGCTTTTGGAAAGTTTCTAACCAAAGCTGTAATATTCGTCAATATAATTAAAATCGCAAAAATGAAAATTGGGGTTTTATTTGCTAGTATTGTGATATCTTTGTTGTTTGATCACCTACGAGCACCAACTTTACATCATTAGAAAGGTTATATTTTCTACTTTCATTGTCAGGTTTTGCTTTTCGTATACCCCATATAGAAGCTGAGATATTCGCTTTGGAAAAAAACGTTGTCTTTTTATCCACCTAAGTTTTTTGCCCTTTCCGACCCCTAAATATTATCCGACCATCACCAAAATCAATAGGCTTCTTCCCCTCCGGGACCCCCATCAATATCCAAAATTTCGTGACGATCCGATCAAAACTGCGACCTGTAGCGTGATTACAAGGTTTAGATGGACAGACGGACAGACGGACAGACGGACGGACGGACGGACTGACGGACGGACACACATAGCCAGATCGACTCAGCTCGTCGAGACATTCATTTTGGTATATATAAGTATGGGTCTACGACCATTATTTCGATGCGTTACAAACTTTTTGGCCAAAACCAACTTATAATACCCTCCCCACATAGTGGTGTAGGGTATAAAAACCAAATTTCATTTACAATCACAATTTGAAAAAAATTAAAACAAGTAAAAAAGTGTCAGTCGGCTTTGCCGACAGATATATACCCTCAGCCAATATGAAGCGAAACTTTTACCTCCGGACAGATCGAATGTATTTAAGGTCTATTCAGAATTTTGTGGCCCTTTTTGGACATTTGAACTTGCCGCCAAAAATGTGGATTAAGAAGTAACTGCACTAAGACACAAATGTTGAACTTTTGTAGGGCAGGTACCCTTAGGGATGACCGATATGGGTCATTTAGGAAGTTACATTAATTTTGGTAAACTATTAGGAGATTCAAAGTTTGGACCAAATTGGTTGCCCCATTCAAGTGATATCGTTCTAGCATTTTTAAATATTGGGGAGAAGTACCGAAAGTTGTGGACCGGTATTGCCCATAAAACTAAGTTTGGATATAATATGACGAAGACAAAATGTTGGACCAAATCGGTTGAACAGTTCGAGAGTTATCGTGTTCTCCGACCGAAACATATGGTGACATAGGGGTTTTTTACACCTTTCGGGCTGTTTTCTCAAGAACTATGGACTTGCCCCTGAAAACGCGTTTACCGTCGTAATGGAGGTAGCGAATGCAAATCGCTTCAACAAAAATCGAAGTGATTCGAGAGCAGGTCTTAAAGTGAACTTATCCGAAATTTTGTGTCAGAGGTACCAGAAGGAGTAGACAAATATATTCAATATTCGAACCTGATCTATATCTGGTAGATATATTAGGATGTGCAAAGTATGGATTACATCGGTCACTCCCTTCAAGAGTTATCGCGTGCAAAATGTTTCCGAAAAATTTTTGAAGTTTTGTGGGGGAGGTATCTGAAGGGGTGGACCGGTATAGCACATCTTGGAATTTAAACTATGTTTTGATAAAATATTACGAAGGCCAAATTTTGGACCGAGAGTTGGAGAGTTATCTTGCGCTCCAACTACTACACAAAGTGTCATAGGGGGGTTTTACACCCTTCGGGCTATTTTTCAGGAAGTATGGACTTGCCCCTGAGAAAACTTGTACCTTCGTATAGGGGACAGTGAATACAAGATGTTACAACAAAAACCAAGGCGATTCGAGAGCAGGTCCTAAACTGAACTTTTCCGAAATTTTGTGTGGGAGGTACTCGAAGGAGTTTACCGATTGAGTCCATATTGGAACCTCATCTAAGTCTGGTAGAAATTTCATAATGTGCAAAGTATGGACCAAATCGGTTACTCCCTTCAAGAGTTATCGTACGCACAAATTTTCCGAACATTTTCAAACTTCTGTGGGGGAGGTACCGGAAGGAGTGGACCGATATAATCCATCTTTGAACTTGAACTAAGTTTGGACAAAATATTACGAAAGCCAAATTTTGGACCGAATCGGTAGATCCGTTCGAGAGTTATCTTGCGCCGCAACCACTACACACGGTGTCATAGGGTTTTTTGTAACTCTCAGGCTATTTTCTCAGGAAGTATGGACTTGCCCCTAATGAAACTTACAGCGTCGTATAGAGGACAGCAAATACAACTTGCGTAAACAAAAATTAAAGCGATTCGAGACCAGGTCCTAAACTGAACTTTTCCGAAATTTTGTGTGGGAGGTACCCGAAGGAGTGGACCGATTGAGTCCATATTTGAACCTAATCTAAGTTTGGTAGAAATTACACGATGTGCAAAGTATGGACCAAATCGGTTATTCCCTACAAGAGTTATCGTGCGCACAAGTTTTGCAACAATTTTTGAACATTTGTGGGGGAGGTACCTGAAGGAGTGGGCCTATATGGCCCATCTTCGAACTTAAATCGAATCTGGACAAAATATTTCGATACCCAAAATTTGAACCGAATCGATTGATCCGTTCGAGAGTTATCGTGCGCACCAGCCAGCCAGACAGACAGACGGACAGACAGACAGACGGACGGACATTGCTAGATCTACTCAAAATTGTCTGAAACGGATATCGTACAAACATACTTGGGGTCTAAAACCATTATTTCGATGAGGCACATTTTTGGTCGTATCAAAGTGTGAATACCCTCTTTAGCCTAAAGGCTGAGGGTATAAAAATTGTTTGCGAGCACATCTACGATTTTTGGTTTGGAGGTTGAAGAAAAAGTACTGGCTTCAAATCTGTTCGCGTTCACAAAATTGGCCGATGAGCGCAAAAGTTATAGCGGTTTTTATTCTCTTAAAATCAAAAGGTGGGTAAATGTCGCGCAAAATTTAAAGAAAATCGCGGTTTGTCAAAATATTTTTTTTCTGATTTCCTAATTCCAAGGTATCTATATCCGCGGCTTAAGTGGATGGATTCAATCGCGGAAGGTCTCATTAGATCCGTCACCTAAAAAAAACTAAATGCGGGGTTCAGAAGAAATTGAATGACACTTGCAAATTTTAAACGCAAAAAATAGGTTTTTCTCATCCTCTGTTGGCCTTTAGACTCCAATTACTAGGAAACTGTAAGGAGAACACTCACGAGATATACATTAATCGACGTAAAATCACAGTTCTATAATCCTATTATGAGTTTAGAATATTATCTAGTTGCGCGTCCGAATTATTACAAAAAATAAAAAAACCCTAAATTCCGGCTTCGAAATGTTAGCATCAATTTAGGTGGATGCAGTGGACATATCGAAAAATCATACACAAGTATCATGTTGCCCATGGAGTATTCTGTGATTCTTTTTTTGGTCATAGGTCTATAAAATGTAAGGTTAACCAGAAATCGGAAGGGAACATAAAAAAACTTGTCGGCTTCAATCCATTTTTACACATTTGTCTACATTGATGCCGGCACAGGTTCCACGAACATTAATTTTAATGGTCGACATTATGAAATTCCTCCTAATACACTTCATTTTAAAGAATTTCAGTCATACTGTATAGGTAGATATTAACAATTCGCGAATTCTGAATGGGTGTAACTCGGATTCATCGATTGTAAAACATTTTTGACTTTTACCATATATGTACAGTATCGGCCAAAACTAAAGCACCCCCTCAGTACATATTTTTAAAATGAAATTTTTTTTAAGAAAACAAAGTTGTAATTTGTATTTGTATTTTTCGTTTTCTTTATTTATATCCATATTAATAGAAAACACAATCAGAATGTATTCAGAATGTAATAAACAAAAGTTAAAATTCAAAAATCATTTTAGGTCGAAAATGTAATCGGACAAAACTAAAGCACCCCCCTATTTGAAGTATAACAAAAACTATTGAAATCATATTTCGTTGGGCCTCCTCTATTCTGGATGACACAATCACATCTTTTAGACATAAAGGATTCTAAATAATTAATTATTGCAGGCGAAATAATTGATTTTCGGAAAATTTAGCTTAAATCCTCAAAATACTGAAAATCCGAACTTATCGCTATATGGGGGCTATACCCAAACGTGGACCTAGGACAACGATCTTTGGTGGATATGTTTTGTGACCACTAGGAACCCTAAGTACCAAATTACAGCTAATTTAGTGGGGAAATATGGCTTAAAAATTCAAAATTCCGAAGATCGGAAGGTACCGCTATAACGATGCTATACCAAAACATTACCCGATATTGTTCATATCCATCCGAAAATGATACTACAGCCTCTTCTGTTCAAATACAAAATCGCTTAAGTTTAAAAATTAGAAAAAGAACGATTCACAAAAGAACGGTAGACGTCGACTTATTCAGTCGACGACCAGCAAGAAACCTTTAATATCGACTAAAAGTGAATTGGATTAGAAAATGGAGGATACTGCTATTTTCCGATGAAGCTATATTTAATTTAATGTATTCAGATGGTAAAAGACGTGTACCAAGTGGGCAACTGTTAAATCCTAAATATTGCTTGTTGGTCGTCGTCGACTGAATAAGCCGACGTCTACCGTTCTTTTGTGAATCGTTCTTTTGCTAATTTTTAAACTTAAGCGATTTTGTATTTGAACAGAAGAGGCTGTAGTATCTTTTTTAAATGGATATAAACAATATCGGGTAATGTTTTGGTATAGCATCCTTATAGCGGTACCTTCCGATCTTCGGTATTTTGAATTTTTAAGCCATATTTCCCCACTAAATTAGCTGTAATTTGGTACTTAGGGTTCCTAGTGGTCACAAAACATATCCACCAAAGATCGTTGTCCTAGGTCCACGTTTGGGTATAGCCCCCATATAGCGATAAGTTCGGATTTTCAGTATTTTGAGGATTTAAGCTAAATTTTCCGAAAATCAATTATTTCGCCTGCAATAATTAATTATTTAGAATCCTTTATGTCTAAAAGATGTGATTGTGTCATCCAGAATAGAGGAGGCCCAACGAAATATGATTTCAATAGTTTTTGTTATACTTCAAATAGGGGGGTGCTTTAGTTTTGTCCGATTACATTTTCGACCTAAAATGATTTTTGAATTTTAACTTTTGTTTATTACATTCTGAATACATTCTGATTGTGTTTTCTATTAATATGGATATAAATAAAGAAAACGAAAAATACAAATACAAATTACAACTTTGTTTTCTTAAAAAAAATTTCATTTTAAAAATATGTACTGAGGGGGTGCTTTAGTTTTGGCCGATACTGTATATATATTTACAAATAAAAATCAAATGTCGTTCGTTGGTAATTGCATCAGTTGAGTACGTCTGGACCGATTTAGATAATTTTACGCTCACTTTTTTTCAATTTTCAATTTTAATTTTTTTACTACACCGATTTTCCTTAAATTGTCAGGGAATTTACAGGTGAAAATATTCTACAAATTTTGTTGAATTTCAGATTGCGAGGGGTACATCCCCTAATTTTTAAAAAATCTTTATTAACAATAATAACGAATGTATCGGTTTGGAAATTAATTTGTTCGCCCTAACCCAACTTAGGTTTTTATGGACCACGCCCTTTTTCAAATTTCAATTTAAATTTTTTTTACAAAAACTACTGAACCAATTTTCATAACCAATTGCCAGGAAATGTACAGGGTTAGACACCGGTGAAAATAGTCTACATATTTTGTTGAATTTCGAAGGGGGCGGGGTACTACCCCTATTTTCAAGAATGCTATATTTACAATAATTACGAATGTATTAGTTTGAAAATTAGTTTGCGAGACCTTACCTACTTAATTGGGACCCAAAACTTTACCACTCCCATTTTTTTAAATATGTTACATCTACAAAACTACTGAACCAATTTTCCTGACATTTTCAGGAAATTTGAAAATAGGATGCATGTTTTGTTGAATTTGGTGGGGGCGGAGTATCTCCCCTTAGCCATACTTAAAAAAAAACACCATATCTTTATAAATAAAAATCAAATATCGTTCGCTGGTAATGGCATCAGTTGCGAACGGCTGAACCGATTTGGATAATTCTTTTTCTGAAATGCTCGCCATAACCCGACTTAAGTTTTTATGCAAAGAAAAGTTGACAACGTCCAATTTTTTCAATTGTTATCTTTTCTACAAAAACTACTGAACCGGTGAAAATAGGCTCCATATTTTGTTTGATATGTAAAAATCTCTACATTTGCAATAATAACGAATATATCGGATTGAAAATTTACGAATTTATCTAGAATGTAGATACTTCTTTTTTAAATATGTTATATCTCCAAAACTACTGAACCGATTTCCATGCAAACACTCATGGTTTGCCGTGGCAATGTATACTCTATGAATATCAGAGGAGTTAGGGTACTTTCCATTTTTTTTTTTTTTGGAGACATCGGGGTTGTGTCCCTGACCTTAGATACGTATTTGCAGCCAAAATACCGGACCACGCACACTATTTTAAATGTGTTATATCTTAAAAACTAATGACCACGATCACTCTTTTCAATACATTATTTTTTCAAAACTACTGAACTGAAATGAGATTGAATCTTCAACAATAAACAAAACAAACAAAAAACAGCGGAGGCACGCGCAAATGGAGCTTTGTTAAAAACAAAAAAACAAAATTCCAATAACAACCTGACAGGCAACTGTGGTGGTGTTATTTTCAACTCACAGAATTCGACGAATTCTTAGTTGATACGTGCTGACATGTTGCAGAATATTTTGATTTTGGTGTTTCTTTGGAAAAGCCGAAAAGTGAGTGTGATTCTCATACATATGGGAATACTAGACACTTAAAGAGTTCGGTTTTCACTAAAAAGGCATCATTTTAAAAACTGAGAAGCCAATTGATAATTCCCTTCGGGACGAAATCATGATATTGGTAGCGATCAGTAAAATTTTTGCAACACTGTCAGTTCGTTTTGAAAAACATTACTCTCTGTAATAGAGGGTAATAAATGAAGTTGAGCCAATGGGGGAATACTCCACTCAAGCAATCGAAATGAGATTGAATCTTCAATAATAAATAAAACAAACAAAACTACTGAACCTAATTTCATGAAATTCTCAGAAAATGTTCAGGAATGTCCCGTGGTCCAAAATGCTATATATTTGTTGATGAATTTCATGGGACTATTGCTTTACAATCGCTATATTTGCTAAACTTATGAATGCATCGGCTTGCAAATTAATTTTCGAGACAATGGTGGTTGCGCCCCGATCAAATGTTCTTTCTTGGTGCCCGATGTCCCGACCACGGATAGTTTTTATGTATGTTATTTCTCGAAAACTAACGAACCTATTTTCATGAAATTTTGTGGAATGTCCACGGCATGTATGTACATGTCGGCATGAAATTCAAAGATGTCACGGTATCTCCCCTATTAAGAAAAACTATATAATATAAACTATAGAATACTCCAACTCAAACAATCAAAAGAAAAACTATATATTTACAAATCTCCTAAAATGGTTCAACGGTTCATACTATGTTCATAGATGAGAAAAAAAAAACAAAAATGCAGGAGCGCCTTTTAAATAAATCGTGATTCAAGTTGACATTTTTAGGGGTTTTTTAGGTTTTCACGAATTTGCTTGGAAACCGCAAGTCCTATCCAAATAGGACTAAAGATGTAGCTATTAAAATTCTCTACAAGATTGACCTTTAGAATAATTTCATAGGTTTTACCGTTATTGAGATATAGAAGTTCAAATTGGGACAATACATTGACTATATCGCTACCATATAAAACAAGTTCATACATGGTGCGCCTTACCTAACTTTAAGTGAAAACCGCTTGCACCTGGGAAGTTTTTGCGGATTTTGAAACAGCAATGTTCATAGGTGAGAAAAATGCAAAAACAAGAAAAAATCGCTGGAGAGATTTTTAAATAAATGGCGGTGAAAATTCAAATTTTTATGTTAATTTTAGGTTTTCGAGATTTTGCTTGGAAACCGCAAGTCCCATCGAAATGTAGCTAAAGCATAGTACACACGGTCCAACAAAACTGACAGTCAACGTACTTTTACGGAAATTTTCTGGCAAATAAAAACTTTTTGTTAGCTAAAAATGATTGAAATACAACATTTAAAGTATAATTTAGTGATTAGGAAAGTAATTATTCAGCTATACTTAGATATTAACGAAATAGACCTCGATGACAGCCAGTTTTGTTGGACCGTGTGTACTATGCTTAAAGAAAAAGTCTCTAGAGGATTGATCGTTATGATTTGTTCATAGGTTTTACCATTTTTGAGATATATAGAGGTTCAGGTCACATTTTTAGCTTTTTTGTTAGGTTTTTACGATTTGCTTGATAATGGTAAGTCTTATCGTAATGGGACTAGAGCGAATCTTTTAGCTGTAAAAATTCTCTACAATATCGGCTTCCTTTTCCTAGGTTGTACCATTTTCGAGAAATATAAGTTTAAGTTGTAAAATTGCAGTCTTTACATTGTTGTATAAGGATGCGATACAGTCAATGCATTGTCCCAATTTAAACTTCTATATTTCAATAACGGTAAAACATAAGAAACTACCATAAAGGTCAATCTTGCAGCTACAACATTTCCTTTAGTCCCATTTCGATAGGACTTGCGGTTTCCAAGAAAAATCGTTAAAACCTAAAAAACCCTAAAAATGTCAACTTGAATCGCGATTTATTTAAAAAGCGCTTCGGCGATTTTTTGTTTTTTGATTTTTCTCATCTATGAACATTGTAGTTTCAGAATCCGCAAAAACTTCCCGGTTGTAAGCACCTTCCATTTAAAGTTGCCTCAAGAACAACGTGTAGAATGAGAAATCTTTTTATAGAATATTTTATCATTCTAGGTCAGTTCCTATCATCTCCTTTTGTTCTTGTACTGAAAAAGTAACCACATCAAAAAATTCTACAAAAATGATCCTCCGAAAATTTTATGTAAGTTCACCCTTCCAAGATATCGATATTGTCACGTTTTTATTATCCTTTCTCAGTTTTTCACGTTCCTTTTTCAAAAAAAAAGTATGTTTATGTATTTCGGTAAATTTCGTATAAGTTATTAACTATGTATGAAATTCTATGACTTTCTTATATTTCCATATCCCTGTATCACATTTTAATTATTAGGTGATTCCATAAAAATCTAGTAAAAACATCAAAAATTTCCGTAAAATCTAATATTTTTTACACAATCAATCGATTGTTCTCCTTTATAAGTCTTTAAAAATATATAATATATTCAAACGAATGTCCCTTTCTAAAGAATATGTTAGGAAAAACCAACAGATTTGCCTATACGGGCCCAGGAAAAAGTAAACAAAATGTGGACATTTTATTCATTTTTGGTAATATAGGAATTTACCCTCGGAGTCGGAGTCGTGAAAAAAACCTCATCTGGAGTCGGAGTCCTGGAAAAACCCTGGTATCAACTTTACACAATACTTCATGAATAAAAAAAAAAGGTTTTCGAAATACAAAAATTAAACGTTTTTATTGTTGTAAAAAAATAACAAAACAAAATGATAACAACAAAATTGGTTCTTAAGACAACTTCTTACAGTAAAACTTAACCATAGAAACCGCCTGGGTAGGCACCTGGGTAGCCGCCATAAGGACGACGGACAGGTGGACGTGGATAGAAACCACCGGGGCGACCAAAGCCTGGAGCACCACCATAGTAACCGCCGGGACGACCATAGCCAAATTGTCGGACTTGACGCACATTATCAGCACCGCTGTCGATACCAGCATCAACATCGAGTAAATTTGTAGCTTGTTCGTTAACAGCAGCGGACAATGTCATAGCCAGGAAACAGGCCAAAATGGTGAATAAAATGAAACAGCGCATCTTTTTTCGTTGACTTCTTTTTGCAATATCTAAACGTGAATGTTTGATGATTTAGTCTTCAATCTCATCGATTTATATATGAAAATTAGGCACACGATTTCTTTAATGTTTGCTTTGTTTTTTACTTTTTGCAAAAAAAGTAAACATTACCAAATATATAAAACAAAACTAAACCACAAATCGCTTATGTAGGAATTTGAATTTATATGCATCATCAATTCAAGGTATAATAAAAAAACGAATGTGTAAAATGAGTGATTATTTCCAAATATGGATCATTTCATTAAAGTTTCGTTGACGTTACTCTTAAGGTAGTAAGGAAATTTAAATACCAACATTATTTCGGCCAACTGTCAGTAGAAATAGATAATGTAAAATCCGTGCCAAGGAGTCGACCAAAACTGATGTAGTATAATAATAATTGTTCCACAAACATCCCATAAGGAACAATGGAGACTTCTCTCATATCAATGAGTGCACCCCGATTCATATTAGCTCAATGATATGGGACCTACAGTTTATCGCCGAGTCCGAACGGCGTGTCTAAGACACCACTTTTGTAGTGAAGTTTTACATGGCGGAAATACTCAGGAAATGTCGCCGACATAGACATAGGGGTAGAATAAGAAAAATCAGAAATACATTTCCGCATGAAACATAGTGAAATAGAAATCAGTAAGGAAAGGATGAAACCCGGGCGGGGCCTACACCAATGTGTCTATTTAAAATATATATGGGAGCTGTATCCAACTATAGACCGAGTTCAATATAAATTTCCGAAATTATATTGAAATCGGTGTAGATTTCATTTCACCTAGGTAGAGTGTCATATATTTTTGGTCGACTCCTGGATTTTGCAGTCCTTTGTAGAACAATATCGTCATTATCCATTACTTCTAATTCCTTTGCGGTTGGGCGGAATAATCTTGGCATTCCAGTACCCTAGCTTAGTTAGGTGTAAAATCCTTAAAACAGCAATAAAATTATCCACACTTGGCTTTAATCACTTATGTTACACATTTGGTTTTTTATTAAACCTTGAAATTCGTAAATAAGCGGTTTGTGGTTTAGCTTTGTTTTCTAAATTTGGTAATATTTAAGTTTATCTGCAAAACAAGAAAATAAAAACAAAAGACAAAGCACAATTTAAATAAATCGTCTTCCTTTTTTCATATATAAATCGATGAAATTTAAGACTAAATCATCAAACATTCACGTTGAGATATTGCAAAAAGAAGTCGACGGAGAAAACATGCGCTGTTCCATTTTATTCACCATTTTGGCCTGTTTCCTGGCTGTGACATGGTCCGCTGCTGTTAGCCAACAAGCTACAAATTTACTCGATGTTGATGCTGGTATCAACAGCGGTGCTGATAATGTGCGTCAAGTCCGACAATTTGGCTATGGTCGTCCCGGCGGTTACTATGGTGCTCCAGGCTTTGGTCGCCCCGGTGGTTTCTATCCACGTCCACCTGTACGCCGTCCTTATGGTGGTTACCCAGGTGCCTACCCTGGCGGTTTCTATGGTTAAGTATAACTATAAAAAGTTGTTGTACTAAAAGCCAATTTTGTTGTTATTATTTTGATTTGTTATTTTTTTTTTACAACAATAAAAACATTTAATTTTTGATTTTCTAAGAAAAATTTTTTATTTATAAGTTGTTGTGTAAAGTAGGTAAAAGTCAAGACGTGGAACATAAAAACAAGATTTTATTATACAAATGTATTGGGTGTGCATTGATGAATGAGATGCCAGACGAATGTCCCGTATATGAGAACATTAGGTAGCTGCGAATCAAAGCAAACGCAGATAGTGCAGTGGGGTACCGTTATATGGGGGCTATACCTACGATGACCAATGTTTTGGGATGAAAATAGAGTACATATGCACATTGATGGAAGGTTAAAGTCTAAATAAAAATAGGACAGGTATTTTTATATATGGGATTCTACCCGATATTTACCCCAAACATGGCTAAATATCGGGTAAAAACCCAATAAATGTTTTGGGTGTTTATTTGGGTAAATAAAATTTTATTTTGAAATCAAAATTTTGTTTTCTGTCAAATAGAAAATCAACTAATTTAACTAATGATTATTTTATTAAAAACTGGTCAACAGAAAAATAGTGACTTTGTTTAAACCAAGACAATATTTTGTTTAACTTCTGCCTAGGGTTCTCCATTTATTATTGACATAACCTGCATCAAAGGACAGTTCAAGAGTTGGTTTTCCCGCAGAATTTAAAATTAAGACCAAAAATCAAATTTGGATATTTTTCCCACAATGGTCAATTTCAACCGCTAAATATCATCCGATCATTTTTCAAAAATTATTGGCATTTTCCTTGACCAAAGCACTTACTTCGTGCAAAAAGTTGTAAGTATTGAAATAAAACCGCGACCTCTAGCGTGGTTACACGACATCAATTAAAACTGTGAGATCCGGGGATCCCTAGGCTGAAACTATGTTATCTGACCACGTACATCAGCATAATTGGTATGAATGAAAAGGTCAAGAGTTATTTTTCTAAATATAAATTACGGTAGTGGAACATATCTTCCAGGAATAAAGATATAATAATAATAGCTAATTTTTTACCAATATTCACACAAAAGTTTTGGTCCAATTCACCCACTAAATGTTATCTGATAATCGTGTAAAGATGCTCTTCTCTCTTCTTTGTCGTAAACTCAAACCATACTCAAACCCAACCACACAATTTCGCGCAGATCACACCATAATTGCGACGTACACAGCCTCTTCACTATCGGATAATATGTTTGTTTTGTTCCATTTCACCCCCTAAATATTTCACGATCACCACCAAAAACTAATCGTTTCTATTCTGGTAGGTCTCCGACCTCTACTGGAGTTTGATTATAATTATTAATGGACGTACAAACATCTCAAAATCGCTTTATCTCGTCGATATATGAATTTTGTTATACCAAAAGTGGGTCTACGACAAATATTTCGCGGTGTTATATTAATTTTCGGAAAAAAACTTTCCACATTGTGGTGTAGGCTATAAAAAGAGCAGTACATTAAAAATAGAGGACGGGCACCTACAATAGAATTCTGGGGCTGAATTCTTGTTCTATGGAAATTTGAAATAAAAAATATTTTCTTTATAGAATTTTTCATTTAACATTTATTTCCTTTATAAAAGTTTTCATTTCAAATTTTCATAGAACAAAAATCCAGCCCCTGTACTATATAAGAGAGTACGGTTGGTCACCTCAAGTCAGTGCTACCGTTTGACCTACATATGTTGAAAATTTTTTTTGTGAAGTTTGGTGACCACTGGAAAACTCAAATGTCGAATTACATGTAGTTCGGTCCACAAACGTAACTAAAATACTGAAATGACCTAAAATCGGGTGGACTTGTTATATGGGTTGCTATATAGAAAGATGGACCTATGTCCAAAATTTTTGTGGAGAAGTTTCGTGACTGCAGGGAACTTCGTTTGTCAAATTCAGTCAGTAAAAGTAGATAAAATACCGAAATTCGTGAGGTACCGTTATATGGGGGCCATACCTTAACGCGTGACTGCAGGGAACATCAAATGTCACACTACGGATAGTTCAGTCAAAAACTGAAGCTGAAACCACAAAAGTAGCGCAATTCGGGAGGTACCGATACAGTGGGTTCATACCAAAACATTGACATATGCTGACAATTTTGGGTGGAGAAGTTTCGTGACTGCAGGGAACCTCAATTGTCAAATTACGGGTAGTGCTGCTAAAACCACCAAAATAACTAAAATCGGGAAACCCTTTAAGAAACGCTAATGTCAAATTACAGTAAGTTCGGTTAACAGTTGTAGCTAAAATCCTCAAAATACCGAAAATTGGGAGATACTGTTATATTGGGGGATGGCTATACCTAAACCTGGGCCAATATACCCAATCTTCGAACTTTACCAGCCAAAGGTACCTGCAAAAAGATAATCGGGTGGTCTAGCTCATTTTTTGCGGACGCTAAAGTGATGACAAAAGACGGACATCAATAGATCGACTCATATTGATAAAAAAAAATTATAAAAACACACAGGAACTATGAATCTGTGCATGTAATGTTGCGATTTTCTGGTAGACGAAGTCTAAACCATTTTATCTACAGTTACAAGTCTTGAGGCTTCGCTTTCTCATCGATAAAGTAATCGCATTCGTTAAGAAATGAACCGCGTCGGAAAGGGAATGAAAGGGGAAAGAGGAAAGGGGGAGAAACGTCTTTCGCAGAAAAAACAAACAAATTGATGTGGTTGATACAGACACATCATTCACTAGAGATGAGCAATAGGGTTATGATTTTTTACAACCTTTTTTATCTAAGATTGCATAGAAAAAAAATTAAAAATTTTGTTTAAGCTACATGAAAGATTTTTGGTACATAGATTGGGAACAAAATCCCATTCTTAAAAAGAAAAAAATCTTTAAAAGACTCTAATCATTATATTGAGAAACTCTCTTAATTAAGGGCTCCCTACGTAATATATGATTACTGAGGCCCCATAACATTAGTGAAAAAGTTTTAAGTTTTCGCGGAAATTGAGAAAGAATTAAAAAAAATTGGTACTTTGCAACTTGTTTTAATAAAATTCAAGCTGTTTACGCATCCTAAAAATATTTAAAAAATATGTACGTAATCTAAACATCGCGATGATTCAAATGAAACCAAAACTATACAAATCCGTTTAATGGTTTGCATATTATAGCAAAAACAAAAAGATATATTGAGGAAATTTATAAAATTTTTGTAAGAGAAAATATTTATTAAAATTTATTTTGTGAGTTAGTTGAAAAAATGTAGGAAAAATTTGTCGGAGTTATTCTTCTATTTTAGAGAAATTTCACGCAAAAAATCGAATTTTTTATTCTAATCACTTCTCGAATACACACTAACATCTAGCGGAAGATATGGGTATTGTTCAAATAAATGTTGGGTTCCTTTAATGGGGTATACTCTTGAAATAAAACTGTATCGAGTAATGTTCTTTTTGAAATGCGTGTAAATCGCGAAATCCTCAAAATCACTTGATGCGCATGCGGTTTATCAACACAGCGAATTCTTCTCTTTTAATTTGTACACATTTGCTAGGATTTACTTTGGCCGCTAAGATGTAGCATCATCTGGAGTTTAGTGTGCAACAAACTGTATAACGCTTATAATTTGCACAATGTGCATACACTTTTTATGCGCATCCGATTTCACTATCATCCATGAAAAAATACATCGATCTAAACCTATTTCGATAAAATCCATCAAGAACCGTGGATGTAGCATCACACACTATTTTTGGGATAAATCGGATAAAGCTCCCATGCCACTAAATTTTATAAACCACTGTTTTCGCAAAAACTCGAGTGATGTGTCAGTTTCTTCATTAAAAAGGAAACGATCCACAGAAAACGCGATTTAATCCGCGATATTTTCAAAAACATTTTTCGCAAATTTTTCAATTTTTGCAGTAGCCATTTCCGCCGTTCTAGTAGATGGATTTTTACGATCTGTGATTCATATGATCCGGATCGTCGAAAAACTAAAATATATAATATATAATATATGTAATTGAAAACAAGGTATAGGGGCACACGCCATAACCAAAATTACGTAACCGTTTGTTGCTCACTAATTTTATCATCGTATTATAACATATACATATGTATGTATATAATTTAGTATTATATATAACTTTATTGCATATATCATAAAAATTAAAAGTGGTTGTGTGGGACATTTTTTAATTTAAATAGAATAAAGTTATTTTAGTCATTAATAGGCAAAAGGCCATTCATTCGTGCAACAGGAAATAACACTGTGCAACACGAAAATTATTAACCAAATTCTGACACCGCACCAAAAAATAGAAAACACGTGTCTCGCCGTTTTTCCCTATCTCATCAACTTTCGCCGTTATAGGCCTCCAAAGGTTTGAGGCTTTGATGTAAAAAGGGTTAATTTTTCAAGACTATATCTTCAAAACCGTTAAAAATTTTGAATTTATCTCAGAGGCAAAGTTGTAGATCTTGTCTTAAGGAACAAAAATTGTGAACACATATAATCGATCAAACTTCATTTGCAAGGTCAAAATCGCCAAGGTCAAATTTCTTTTAAAAAATTTTCTCGGGTTTTGGTCTGCAGCTACCAAACCGATCAAATTTGAAGCAAACAGCCAACTACAAAAATGTACCTCAGATTCCAATAAACATCTTTCTAGAACATACGATCTCAGTATAGACGGTTCTTAAAGGCCAAAATAACAAAGCAAATGGGACTTTTATCCTGTTCTGGTTCTGGTCCTCAGATACTAAACCATTCAATATTCAAGAAAAAAAGCAACTACAATAATGAAGCAAAGACATCAATGAACAACTTTCGGGAACATGCGAAATGTCTATGAACGGTTCTTAAAGGTTCAAATAGCAAAAAAACATTCGAAAATATCCAATTTTTACACTTTTTTGTTCCTTAAGACAAGATCTACAACTTTGCCTCTGAGATAAATTCAAAATTAATAACGGTTTTGAAGATATAGTCTTGAAAAATTACCCCTTTTTACATCAAGCCTCAAACCTTTGGAGGCCTATAACCGCTAAAATTTTCACTACAGGAAATCATTTTTGAGAAAAAATATCAAAAAGTCATGGCCCTAATGAGCAAGCCTTGAATTACGACCGGGATAATAAACTAAATCCGAACCGATGTTTGGTCATTTATTTCTAGCCAAATACTTTAAACATCAAAATTGGACATACATAGAGCGTTTGGTGCGCCAAATACATAAAATCGGTCTAAAATATCTAAAATAAATAAATTAGTTGTATCCACTGTATATCAATATATTCAAAATTTTACATCATATATATATAGAGTTACTTCATATGGGTCAGTCCACATTAATTTGTAAATTAAGTCATCACACATATAAATACTAAATTAACTTATTTTAGTGCGTAAAACAGAGCATTTGTTCCTCTTAATGGGCATATAATGCATTTCAGGCAGTGGTATTTTTCACATCTTCTCTACTTTCCTGAAACTACAGTCGAATCTTTTTAAACGAACGTCTCTATAACGAATCTTAGCGATCGTATCGATGCTAGTCGAATTTTTTGGTGTTCGAAAATAAACAGTCGGTACACTAAAAATCGTAATGTACCGCATTCGGTACAGTACGATTTTCGATGTGCTCCGGTACATTATCTGTAAAATATATTTTAGTCTTTGTGATGATTATGATGCCGTCTAGTCCGAGCGATTTAAAGGGTTGAAGGTGTTTATTGACCATGCAATGTTTGGACGACTTATAATCCCCTCGACAACATTCATATCTCCGATGGCCTGGTTGCGTACAGTTGGAGGACTTGGATGCTCTGGTACGTCCATACAGTTGCGAAAATGAGTATTGGCTAGTAGATCCAGAGTCTCTAGACTAGAGTTCCTTCATGTGCCTTCATCCCGTTTGATACTATCGATGGTTTTTGGATTATTCGTCTCAGTAAAGCAGTTCCAAGATCTGTGTTTAGCTTTCTTAATATCGCTTATGTACTTATTTAAAGGCAACTTATAGTTCCCCTAATTTGTAAACATCTTCGTTTCATTGGTTTTGTTGTTAAACCTTCTGTTGATCTTCCTTAACTGAAACGGGTCTGCCACATTTATAGTGATTGAAGGATTAGAAAATTATTTAAGATCAATTCTACTCGTTACAGCATTTTCTTTTTAACAACTTTAAATTGTTTTATGCAGAGTACGTAATAATACTTTAAATAACATTTCCAATCGTTTCGTCTCGTATTTTCCATAGGAACAATACAAAACGAAACATAACCCACTTTGACCGAACTCGCTGTTTAGTTTTGTTTTGTTTACATTCGTGAGTGCGAACAAAACGAATAGCGAAAAGTTCTCAATTCCACAACAACAGATAGAAAACGAAAAAGTTCAAAACACATGAACGATTCAATGAACGAATGATTCGTTTGGTGGTTGAAAACATCAACCACATCAACCGTAGTATGTTCAGTATGTTGATGTTAGCGATAGGAGGGTTGTTAAGCAATCAAATGTGTGGGTCTGAGTGTGTCGTTGATCATTTCGCACAGTAAATATTTGCCAAAAATTCTTTTTGTTTCGGTGGTGAATGAAACAACTCGGCAAAGCATAGCCGAAGTACATTTAAGCGATCGTACAGTTTTCATCTTTTCACATTGAAAAGTTTGTGGTTTTGTTTTGGTTGTGAGAATGAAACGATTCAGAGAAGCTGAAAAGTTTGTGGTGTTGTGTGATTGGTACGGAAATCGTTTTGTTTGTTTACGTTCATTTGTTTTATGGGAATACGAAAATATTGCTCCTAATATGTTTTCACCCATATTTGGAATTAAAAAAAAAAACGATGAAAAAAAGTAAATACCCAGACAGATGTATCCACAACTGGACATAAAACAAGCATAACTGCCAAAATATCAGTGTTTGATTGGGTGTGAGTGTATATTAGGGTGATGACTTTTTACAACCTCGTATACCTGTATGATATTTTGATGAGTTTTTACCTATGATTGCAAAAAATCTTATTTAAAAATTATTAAATGAAAAACCTTCTGCACAAAAAGCTTTTAATGTTTTTATTTTTCAGAATTTTGACAATTTATTGAAGTCATTGTAAGCAGATATTTAACTGATTGTCGTTAACATGGCAAGCAGATATTTAACTGAAAACAAGGTATAGGGACACACGACATAGCCAAAATAACATAACCGTTTGTTTGTCAATAATTTTATCATCGTATCATAACATATATATCATTTTATGTTATATATAACTTTATTTCATATATCATACAAATTAAAAGTGGTTTGTGCGAACCTTTTTTAAAATTTAAATGGAATATAAGTTATTTTAGTCATTAATAGGCAAAAGACCATTCATTCGTGCAACAGGAAATAATTTTTTGGGATTTTTTTTTTTCATTTCATAGAATTTTTCAAAAAAAAAATTCAAGGTGGTTTGAACTTTTTTATTTTAGGCATTATTAGGCAAAAGTTCATTCATTCTCACTCCAGGAAATCATTTTTGAGAAAAAAATTTCAAAAAGTCATAGCCCTAGTGTGCGTTTGTGTGTTGAAATATATGGTGCATTTATGCATATTTATAACAAACTCTGACTATCTGACCGGCTGTCTGTCTGCCTATCTGTCTCTTTCAGTCCATCTACCTTAATTTGCATAACAGACTTGAACATATTTACACAAAAGGCTTTGTGTTTGTATAGCTTCCGCCATCTCCGCTGGCAACGCCTAACAAATGAAATATCCATCAACACGACATCGCCCTCACCAACCCCAAGACCATCATAAACCATCAGTTATAAATAAAAGTATGAATGTATGAATGTAAAACATTTGGGGAATGGGTATCACGGTGCTCTTGAAACAATTTTAAATGGAAGGTGCTTACACCTCGGAAATTTTTGCGGATTCTGAAACTACAATGTTTATAGATGAGAACAATCAAAAAACAAAAAAAATCGCCGGAGCGCTTTTTAAATAAATCGCGATTTAAGTTGAAATTTTTAGGGGTTGTTTAGGTTTTCGCGATTTTGCTTAGAGACCACATTTCCTATCAAAATGGGACTAAAACAAATGTTGTAGATATGAAAATTCCCTACAAGATTGACCTTTATGATATTCTCGTCGGTTTTACCGTTTTTGAGATATAGAAGTTCAAATTGGGACAATTCAAATTCAATTCAATTCTGTATCGCCCCCTTATAAAACAATGTCATGACTGCAAATTCCCAACTTAAACTTATATATCTAAAAAAATGTTACAACTAAGGATAAGTTACTTAAGCCAGTCTTGTAGAGAATTTTCACAGCTTTAAATTTTTCTCAGGTCACATGTCGACACGACTTACCGTATTCAAGCAAATTCGCGAAACCCTAACAAAAAAAAAACTAAAAATGTAAACTGAGCGTCCTTGTCTCAAAAATGGTATAAGCTGGGAACAAATGATAAACGTCAATCCTCTAGAGAATTTTGACAGCTACAACATTTTCTTTAGCTCCATTTCGATTGGACTTGCGGTTTTCAAGCAAAATCGTAAAACCCTAAAAAACACCTAAAAATGTGAATTTTGACCGCGATTTATTTAAAAATCCCTACAGCGATTTTTTCTTGTTTTTGGATTTTTCTCATCTATGAACACTGCTGATTCAGAATTCACAAAAACTTTCCCTGTGTAAGCGGTTTTCATCAAAAGTTAGTTAAGGCGCAGCCTACATGACATTGTTTTATAAGGGGGCGATACAGTCAGTGCATTGTCCCAAGTTGAACTTCTATATCTCAAAACTGATAAAAACTACGAAAATACCATAAATGTCGATCTTGTAGAGAATTTTCATAGCTACAATATTTGTTTTAGTCGCATTTTGATAGGAAATGCGGTTTCTAAGCAAAATCGCGAAAACCTAAACAACCCCTAAAAATGTCAACTTAAATCGCGATTTATTTAAAAAGCGCTCCGGCGATTTTTTTGTTTTTTTGATTGTTCTCATCTATGAACATTATAGTTTTAGAATCCGCAAAAACTTCCGAGGTGTAAGCACCTTCCATTTAAAATTGTTTCAAGAGCACCGTGGTATATAACATAAAAAACTTTTTGCACCATATTTTCAATGCGACACGTGGATTTCGCTTTCAAAACTTTTTTCAGATTTTTTTAGAGTTATTAATGGACGAATTTGTACAGAAAAAAAACAAAAAAATCACAGTTTAAAACGCAAATCCCTAAAAATATAGACATAATCTAAAATCAAAATCTAAATACAACATTGTCAAAAATGAAAATTATAAATGGGATAAAAAGCTTTCAATTAAATCGACATTTTATTGTTGCTAATAAATATTGTATGAATAATATTCAAAACAGTATAAACTTGAAAAACAAACAGGAATATTTTTAATGACAATAGTTTTAAATGAATTATTGGTGTGGAAATATTGATTGTCTTTAACATGGCAAAGTACGAGTACACATCAATTCGAACCAGCTCCTTTTTACCCGGACAAGCGTGGAATTGATGGGTCATCTGCCGTATAGCCCTGACTTGGCACGCAATGACTTCATTTGATTGTCGCACATCAAGAAAAGAATATATGTTTGAGTGCAAATAAATATGTGATTAGGTTCAAACAAATATTTGTTTGAATGAAAAATATATACGAACCCAAAGCCACAAAAAAACATACACATACACACATTTATAAATGGTGGTGGTTGTTTCTTTTATTGAAATGCATAGACGCATAGGTACATACAAAATTCCAAATACATTAAATACATAACAGACTTTAATGAACGAAAAACGGAATAGAACAATTTATAAAAAAGTAAAATAATGTAGTGTCACATTTTAGAAAAAAAAAAAAATAAATAAAAACAAGTGCGCAAAGGCTATAGTTGGGACGGGGCCGGACTATGTAATACCCTACACCAAATGTGTTCTTCTTTGACACAGCGGTGCCGAAGTTTTTCGGCAATTTACACACATACGACCCGAATGCATAGAAAGAGCGTACGAAAAAGAGATAATGTTTTGATTTGTTTTTGTTTTGTAGCGTGCGTGCATAAAAACACACTAACACACAGTCATAAGTTGCCAATAGTTTGAATACATTCACATTTTGGGCTGTTCTCTTTTTGGTCACGTCTGCCCTACACCACTATTCTGTGAATAAGCTTTTCACTGTACTGTTTATACCCTCCACCATAAAATATTCTGAACTAAAACGGAATAATTATTTTCTTTCCTGTCCACAATTTTAGGTGGAGATATTTTGTGACCAAATAAGGTAAAAAATGCGTATAAAAATGTCATCAATCGGCCGTCACCTTTATATGGGGCTATATCAAAGTGTGGACCAATGTTGACAGTTTTTGGTGGAAATGTTTTGTGATCACTAGGAACCTCAACAGTCAAATTACAGGTAATTCGGTCAAAAAATGTACCTACAATTCTCAAAATACTGATCAATGGGAGGTACCGTTATATAGGGACTGTACCAAAACGTGAGACGTTGTGTGACCACTGGAAACCTCAAGCGTCAATCTACAGGTAGTTCGTTCAAATATTGTAGCTATAATATCCTCAAAATACGGAAATCCGGAGGTACCGTTATATGGAAGTTATACCAAAACCTGGACCTATGTCAATTTACAGGTTGTTCGGTTAAAAATTGTAGCTAGAATCCTCAAAATGCCGAAAATCGGCAAGTACCATTATATGGCGGCTATTCCTAAACAGTTGAGTTTTTGGTGGAGCAATATTGTGACCCAGGCCAGGCAACATCAAATTTTCAACAGTGGCAAAATACCCCTCAGTGATATTGGCGACGTTTTCTGAGTATTTCAGCCATGTAAGACTTCTCTACAAGTGGTGTCTTAGGACACGGCGTTCGACTCGGCAATAAACAATAGGTCCCATATCATTGAGCTAATATGAATCGGGGTGCGCTCATTGAAATGAGAGAAGTCTCCCTTGTCCCATCGGGGATGTTTGTGGAACACTTATATAATATATATAATATTGTGACCCCTAGGAACCTTATGTGTCAAATTACAGCTAATTAGGTTAAAAATTGCAACTAACACCTTCAAAATACCGAAAATCGAGAGCTACCGTTATATGGGATCTATACTTAACATGGATATCTGTTAACTGTTTTTGGTGGAGTAGTATTATGACTCCTAGGAAGCTTTAATGTCAAATTACAGCTTGTTCGGTTAAAAATTGTAGCTAGAACTCTCAAAATACCTAAAATCGGGAGGTCTATACCTAACCATGGACTCATGTTGACAGTTTTTCGTGGAGTAATATTGTCACCCCTAAGAATCTTAAATGTCAAATTACAGCCAATTAGGTTAAAAATTGGGGCTATACCTACCCTTAGGAACCTTAAATGTCAAATTACAGCGAGTTCGATTAAAAGTTGTAGCTAAAACCTTAAATATACCGAAAATCTAAAAATGGGCCTATGTTGACAGTTTTTGGTGGAGTAATATTGTGACCCCTAAGAATCTTAAATGTCCAATTACAGCTAATTAGGCTAACATTGTACTTGAAACCTTCAAAATACCGAAAATAGGAAGGTACCGTTATATGGGGGCTATGCCTAAACATGCACTTATATTGACAGTTTTTGGCGGTGTTATGGCCCCTAGGTACCTTAAATGTCAAATTACAGTTATTTCGATTAAAAATTGTAGCTAAACACCTAAATATACTGAAAATTGGGAGGTACCATTATATTTGGGCTATATCTAAACATGGACCTATGTTGACAGTTTTTGATGGAGTAGTGTTGTGACACCTAAGAACCTCAAATGTCAAATTACAGCTTGTTCGGGTAAAAATTTTAGCTAAAACCATCAAAATACCGAAACTCGTGAGGTACCGTTATATGGGGGCTAAACCGAAAAATGGGCCGATATAGCACATCTTCGAACTTGACCTGACTGTGAAAAAAACTCGTGTGCGGACACTAGAGTGATTACAACAGACGGACATACGGGCACGTCTTGATCGAATCAGAATTTTATCCTGATCACAAATATATATACTTTATAGGGTCGCAAATGATTATTTCAATGCGTTACATTAAATCCGATCGAAACCACGATCTGTAGCGTGATTACTAAAAGAAATGGAGTAGGCGAAAACATTTTTGGTGCATTTTTTTGTAGGTTCGTAGAACTTTTGCTATTAAAAATGGGTCCACGTTTTGGTATAACCCCCATACAAAGTGAGCGAGTATTCCTACCTCTGCACAGTGGTTCCAGTCATTGCCCAAAAATAAAAAATGAATGCCAAAATTTTGGTTCAAATCGGACAGCTATGGCACGGAACTTTTTAAACATATATTAGTTTTTGTTTCATTCGAACGCGTTCCTCCTAAAAATAGCTCCAGAAGTCGGAATATTTTACTAATATTTTTTGTAGTGTTTACAACTTATAATTTACGTGCAAGTAAATATATTTTAAACTATCGCGAAACTAATACGTATTACAAAAGATTATAAAGGATTTTGAAGATGATAATAAATAGCTTAATAGTTTTTAAAATATAGTAAATTTAGGCATCCATAGCTCAGCCCCAGATGACATACAGACCTAATAAAATAGTTAAGAATTTCTCTTTAAAAAAACAGAGCTCTACATTTGCGCTAAGGCGAGTAAATCGATCTACAAAATTTGACAATTCGTGTGAGAAAAATTTTTTTTTTACAAAACAGGTATAAGATTATCTAGTTTTAATATCAGCTGCCATCTAGTGTCAGACTTTAAATGGTGGGTCTCAGACCAAAGCTGCCCTTCAATATGGTTTCTAATGATATATTCGGGTATAACTCTGTTATCTGACCAGCTACGTTAACACAATTGGCATCAATGGAAAGAAGAAGAAAATTCTTCTTCCCAATATGACTTACGTGGGCGGTATGTGTCTTTAAGAAAGAACGCTACAAGATCTATATTAAAACAATTACCAATTCTCAGACAAAAATGTTCGCCTATATAACCCGTTAAATTGGTTGGTTTTTTTGTTGTTTTGGATATTGTTTTGTTTCCCCATGTCTATTTTTGCATTATTAGATAATCGCGCCTATTGTTCATAAGATTTTTTTATTAAAAGCATAAAACAATTCATACCGTATACCCCCTCCAGAGAGGAGAATGCTACCCTCATGGTTTTCGTAGTAGCATAAAGCTGCAACGCATTAGCTTGATATTTACGCTGGAAATAGGTAAAGTTAGGTGTAAAGTCTTCGTTGGGGGATAAAACATTCCCGCAGAGAATTGTCGGTACAGGTCACGTTTTTGATATACCCTCCAGAGAACGGTACCTTCTGATTTTTGCTATTTGAAGGTTTAAGGTCATCGAGCAACCATCGTACAGAACTAATCGTGGTTTCTTTATAAATCAAGTAGTCACAAACTTACTCTTGGCGTTACCCAGGACTTTTAAGCACCTTTCGCAGACAGTTTGTATGTTCCACAAAGTTGTTTACTGATATGTTTGCTACATTATTGTAGTTAATTTTGTCTTCAATATTAAACAGTTTAGTATCTGTGGACCAGAACCGGAGAAAACCGGATAAAAATCCCATTTGCTTTGCTATTTTGGCCTTTAAGATCCGTTCATACAGAATTCGTAAGGTCTAAAAATGTTTATTGAAATCTAAGGTACATTTTTTTCGTTGATTGCTTGATTCATATTTGATCGTTTTGATATCTGTCGACCAAAACTGGAGAATAAATGTAAAAAGAAATTACATCTTGCCGATTATGACCTAGAAGATGAAGTTTGATGGAGTTTATGTGTTCACAATTTTTGTTCTTTTTAAGATGTACTACCGCGAAAGTTGATGAGATAGGAAAAAACGGCGACGCACGTGTCTTCTATTTTTGGTATTCTATCACGCTGCACAGTGTCACGACCGTGGCCTAAAATGGTCAAAATCAAGTACTTCGGAATACAAATTTAATGATGAGAATTTATAGTAAACATTTCAATTTGAAGGAATTTGAATTATGGTATTGATTTGTCAAGTAGTTTTATCAATGGGAAGGTTCAAATCCGATAATTGTTGGAAATATGTATTTTTGTATTGTGCTCCCAAAATTTAATATTTAAATTAATTTATAGTTCTAAAAAATTTTTACAGTTGCCTTGGATGTAATAAACATGGATTTAATTTTGTTTGGAAGTAAATAGTGATCATATGGTGTTTACAGCAACCCAAGTCTGTGGTACTTAGTACATCGATTTTGTGAACCAAATTTTAAAATTAGTGGAGTGGGAAAAATATTTTATAAAAGTGTATATCGATATTATTTGTTGTTTCAGTTATGAAAAGTGAGTACTTGAAATGTATAAAGGTTCCAGCTGCATAGGTTTGCAGACGACCATCTCAGTCAGGGGTTGCCCACTATTTTAAGAAAGCGCTTTGCAGTGTTGGCTATAGCGCGAAAACGAATGAAGCGATCATCATATATTTTTGTGGGCTTATTAAATACGTAATAATATTGCTTTAAAACGAGAGACTTTTAAAAATATCAATCTATATATCGACACCTCCAAATAATAGTATGCTAAGTCTAACAAGTAAGAAAAGCTTTAAGTTCGGTCGGGCCGAACTTTTTATACCCTCCACCACAAATTTCAGCCATTTCGGTGGATTAATGTGGCCACTACCTTCAAAATACCGAAATTCGGAAGGTACCGTTCTATGGGGGCTATATTATGGCGTGGACCTATACCTACAAATTTCTGGGGGAAAGTTTTATACGCCTAAAGAAGACTAAATACCAAATTTCAGCCATATCGGTGTGATAATGAGGCTAAAACGTTCAAAATATCGAAAATCGGGAGATATTGTATTATGGGGGCTATATCAACACGTGGACCTATATAAACATTTTATGGTAGAAATGTTTCTTAGCCTCTGGAAACACAAAATACAAAGTTACAACCGATTCTTTGGTCAAATGGGTCTAATACATACAAAATATATTAAAATGACGCGTACTTTATAAGGGTCTTATGTGGGGACTATACCAAAACGTGGACCTATGTAACCCAACTTTGGTAGGAATGTTTTCTGGCCTCTGAAGACACAAAATACCAAATTACAACCAATTCTGTGGTCAAATGGGTCTAATACATTAAAATATATTAAAATGACGCGTACTTTATATGGGGCCTTATATGGGGGCTATACCAAAACGTGGACCTATATAACTCAACTTAGGTAGGAATATTTTTTGGCCTCTGGAGACACAAAGTACCAAATTACAACCAATTCGGTGGTAAAATGGGCTAAATATATTAAAAATTCCTTAAAACGACGACGCGTCACGCGTCATTTTGTATGGGGGCTATACGAAAGCGTGGACCTACATAGCCCGCTTTCAATACCAAAAGTCCTACGTAAATATAACATATTTTCCCAAAATTTCATCAACCTACGTCAATCCGTTCGGACGCTAGAGTGATTTCCACAGACGGACAGACGGACAGACAGACAGACGGACAGACGGACGGACATGGCTATATCGATGTAGAATTGCACGCTGATCAAGAATATATATACTTTGTGGGGTCTACAATGATTATTTCGAGTAGTTACAAACGTAGTGACAAACTTAATATACCCCCATCCTATGGTGGAGGGTATAAAAGTGAGTTTTGCAGGAGAAGCTCTCAAAGTTTGGAAAGTTTTTTGAACTTCAGTACTATGCTAAGTCAATATTTGTTTATAACTTCTGTTCGGGTTGACCGATCATTACCAAAATTAGACAGAATTTAAGTTAAAGGACGTTCGACACCTCCAAATAATAGTTTGCTAATTCTGAAAAGCGAGTTTTGCAGGACAAGCTCTAAAAGTTTGGAAATTTCTTTGACCTTCAGTACTATGCTAAGTCAATATTTGTTTATAACTTCTGTTCGGATTGTCCGATCATTACCAAAATTTGACAGAATTTAAGTTAAAGGACGTTAAATATAAAAATGTAAAGAACTTGAAAACATACTAAGTCTACTTAGCATACTATTGTTTGGAGGCGTCGATATATAAAAATGGTGTAAAAAATGTATAGTAATTCATAAAATGAGAACGGCTAGGCCGATTTCTGTAAAATTTTTTGTCAGTTATTCGTATTTTCGAGGAGAAGGTCTATACGGAAGAAAAATTTGGAAAATCTCTCTGGAAAAGTCGGAAAATTGGAAAAATCGAAAATTGAGTTTTTGTATGAAATTTTATTCGTTAATAGCGAGACGAAGTTCGCCGGGTCCGCTAGTTTTTTATAATAATGGTGAATAGCGAAATTTAAAATTCGATTTTTTTTACAAAAAAATGGACCGTTTTGACCATTAATCGGTCAAAAAACGTTTTTAAGGGAAAATTCTCATTTATAAAGATAAAAGTTTGATGTATTCAATAAGCTCACAAACAATATGAAGACTGAACACCAAATTTCAGTCATTTCGGCTGGATATTGAGACCACAACATTTAAAATACCGAAAATGGGGAGGAACGGTTCTATGGGGACTATAGGAAGATGAGGACCTATACTGACCTAGTTCTGGTGGAAAGTTATAAGCCCCCAATGAAGACTTAATACAAATTTTCACCATTTCGGTGTGATAATCAGGCTAAAAATACTGAAAATCGGGAGGCAGCGTCCTATGGAGGCTATATGAAGGCGTGGACCTATGCAGACAAATTTCAAGGTGAAACTTTTACGCCCCCAACGAAGACTAAATACCAAATTTCAGCAATTTCGGTGTAATAATGAGGCTGAAATCTTTAAAATACCGATAATCGGGAGGTACCGTTCTATGGGGGCCATATTAAAACGTGGACCTACACCCAAAATTCTCAGTTGGAATGTTTCATACCTCTGCTGAAGACTAACCACCAAATTTCAGTAATTTCGGTTGGTCATTATGACTAAAACTTTCAAAATACTGAAAATAGGGATGTACGGTTCTATGGGGGGCTATATCCACGTTTTGGACCGACCATCCATATTTTTTGTCCTGAAGATTGTAAGTCAATAATAGGTACGTGTACCAAAATTGATGCACCTACAACAACTCCTTCTATTTTTGCCCACAGTTAATATGAACTCGCGACATAGTGCGCTGCGGTGTCAGAATATGGTTAATCATTTTCGTGTTGCATAGGGTAAATAAAGCCCTATTTTGTGTCAAAATTACCTGAAAGTTGTAATACGGGTCCAATTGGGGGAATATCACCGGATTTCACCAAAATATTGGTGTATTTATTATTTAGACACTCGAATGGGATCAAAATAATTCAATAAGCCAAAATAAAGGCATGTCAACCTAAAGAACTAACAAGTGGGAAAAGCGTTAAGTTCGGTCGGGCCGAACTTTTTATACCCTCCACCACAAATTTCAGCCATTTCGGTGGATTAATGTGGCCACAACCTTCAAAATACCGAAAGTCGGAAGTTACCGTTCTATTAGGGCTATATGATGGCGCGGACCTATACCTACAAATTTCTGGGGGGAAAGTTTTATATCACCAACGAAGACTAAATACCAAATTTCAGCCATCTCGGTGTGATGATGAGGCCAAAACCTTCAAAATACCGAAAATCGGGAGATATCGTCCTATGGGGGCTATATCAAAACGTGGACAAGTATAAACATTTTATGGTCGAAATGTTTCTTAGCCTCTGGAAACACAAAATACAAAGTTGCAACCGATTCTGTTGTCAAATGGGACTAATACATTCAAAATATATTAAAATGACGCGTACTTTATATGGGGCGTTATATGGGGGCTATATCAAAACGTGGACCTATATAAACCAACTTTGGTAGGAATGTTTCTGGGCCTCTGGAGACACAAAATACCAAATTACAACCAATTCGGTGGTAAAATGGGGCAAATATCTTAAAAATTCCTTAAAACGACGACGCGTCACGCGTCATTTTGTATGGGGGCTATATGAAAGCGTGGACCTACATAGCCCACTTTCAATACCAAAAGTCCTACGTACAAATAATAGATTTTCCCAAAATTTCATCCACCTACGTCAATCCGTTCGGACGCTAGAGTGATTTCCACAGACGGACAGACAGACAGACGGACAGACGGACGGACATGGCTATATCGATGTAGAATTGCACGCTGATCAAGAATATATATAGTTTGTGGGGTCTACAATTATTATTTCGAGTAGTTACAAACGTAGTGACAAACTTAATATACCCCCATCCTATGGTGGAGGGTATAAAAATATATCTTACTTTTGGCAATTGGGTTATTTTATCAATCTTTATTCTCACTTCATAATTAAGCATATGGGGATTTCTGAGTGAAATCGGACACTTTTTCAAGATGAGGTTTTTGATTTCCTTTATTTTTTGCTGCGGTGATCCTGCTCATTAGCAAAACATTTTAGTATATTTTCAGATTTTTTTGGGCTAACGGTTCCAGAGATATCGCGCCTTGAAAAAGTCAAATTCGGTAAAAACTACATGCAAAGAAACACTCATAACTTCTTTAATATTGGTCCAATTTGAAAAAATCTTGTTTTGAATGTTTTGTTGTTCTATCAGCTGTTAAATAAAAAATAGCAAAAAATGTGCACATTGGGCTTGGATGCTATTTTCGCGATTTAATATTTAAAATCAATTTTTAAAAATGTTCGACCCCTTCGATTTTCTTTAAATTTTTTTGTATTAAACTACGTTCAATTACAAAAATTTTAAGTCCTATGTGGTAATGGGATTCGGACGATTACTATTTTTTCTGAATTTTTTAAAATTTTTAGCGGGTGAAATGGACCATTACTTTTGTATGAAAAATATAAAAATTTTAGTTTTGGTTGATATATTAATTCCTTGAGGACATATATATTTCGCAAAGTAGCCTACATATGGGAAAAAACTTCTGACATTTTCTCTGATGTAAATTGCAATAAAGTGTTTGCTAGATAACGGGCCTACTGCCTAATATATAATGGGTTCTGTGTAGAGCAGCATCCGGCAAAAAGGGGCACACGTGCCCTTGATGAGAGTAACAACAAAACAACCACCATTTAGTCTTCACTCAGAAGTCAATGAAGAAGGTTGTGCCGTCGCTTTTTCAGTGATTTTTAATTTTAGCAATGCATTAACCCACACGATATTTTTGGAGAGAGCAAAATGTACGCTCTCGATGTCGTATGCGTGTGACCGCACATACTTCATGTGTATTGGTGCCGATACCTGGTGTAGAGAACCACATTTTTATCCCATGCTTGGTGATGATCGTGAAATGTTCAGGGGATGAAAATTTTAACCAATTTTGTAGCGGCTCTGTAGGTCAAAATAATAACCCCCAAAATGTTAGCAAAGTTTGAGTTTATGATGAAGAAGAAGCGTACAAACCAACGTGAAGATCAGACAATACTTAGCGGGTTAAATGTACTAAAACTTTTGTGTGAAATTGGTAAAAATTTCAATAGCGTAGCGGTTAAACAACAGAAGTAGTAGTACTACATAAGTGGGTTTCATTACATTTTAGTTTGTGTGGACTAAATTTTCCTTTCCTGCTACAAAAATGTCTTTGTCATGCTAGATAACTTTTTGGTTTTGGTCATAAGTATTATACATTACATCTCTGATATTTGATAATTAAATTTTCACAATCATTGAAAAGAAGAAGAGTGATTGTCCAGGGATAGTGGTATAGGGTATCCCATGGTCGGTTCCGTCCGACTATAGACTTTTCTTACTTGTTTAAATGATTTAAATAAAAATCATATTAACTCTCCGAAGGCATAAATCCCATACAGCAATTATGAGAACCGCCTGCCTTTATCGTCTCTAACATATATACATCTTCTATCTATACTTATAAAAGAGTTCAGTAATGATGACTCACTGACTCACTGACTGACTGACTGACTGATAATCAACGCCCAGACTAAACGGGTAAAGCTACAATCTTGAAATTTTGGGTGAGGGTCACTCTTGGTCCGAAGGTCTCGGATAAGGCTGGATTTTTGGAAATTCGAACTAGAACTGTACTAAAAGTACTAAAAGGTATTAAATATGGTACCCTTTGTATTAGGCAAACGCGTAGAGCTAGAATTCTGAAATTTGGAATGAGGTTCACTGATGGAGAGTTAGAAAGGTGTACCAAATGGTTTTTGGAAATTCGAACTATAAGTGTACGAAAAGTACTAAATGTTACTAAATTTAGTACTATTTGGTATTACGTGAACGGATGGATCTAAAATCTTGAAATTTGGAATGAAAAACATCAAGGTTTAGAAGATGAGTTGATATAAGGAGGTGGTTTTGAAAATGTGTACTCATGTGTACGAATAGTACTAAATGGTACTAAATTTGGTACAATTTGAATTTGGGCGAACCGATAAAGTTGGAATTCTGAAATTTGGAATTACTATTACTGTTGGAGCGTAGGTTTGAGATATGGAGGTAGTTTTCGAAATTCGTACATATGGGTACGAAAGGTACTAAATAGTACCAAATAAGGTACAATTTGGATTTGGGGGAACGGATGGAGCTGGAATCCTGAAATTTGGAATTAGGATTACAGTCGGGGTGTAGGATAGAGGTATTTTGGAAATTCGTACTTTTGGGTACGAAAAGTACTAAATGGTACCAAATTTGGTACAATATGAATTTAAGTGAACGGATAGAGCTGGAATAGTGAAATTTGGAATTAAGATTACTATTGGAGTGTGGGATTGGGATACTTTTGGAAATTCGTACTTATGGCAACGAAAAGTACTAAATGGTACCAAATTTGGTACAATTTGGATTTGGGTGATCAGATACATTTGGAATCCTGAAATTCGAAATTAAGATTACTTTTGGAGTGCTGGATAGAGGTAGGTTTGGAAATTCGGACCTATGGGAACAAAAAGTACTAAATGGTACTAAATTTGGTACAATTTGGATTACGGTAATCTGATGCAGCTGTAATTCTGAAATTTGGAATTATGATTACTGTCGGCGTGTAGGATTGAGGTAGTTGTGGATATTCGTACTCTTGGGTACGAATAGTACTAAATAGTACCAAATTTGGTACAATTAGGATTTGGGTGAACGTATATAGCTGAAATTCCGAGATTTGAAATAAGGAGTACTATTGGAGCGTAGGATTGATAAAGTTTTGGAAATTTGTAGTTATGGGTAGGAAAAGTACTAAATAGTACTAAATTTGGTACAATTTGGATTTCAGTGATAGGATACATTTGGAATCGTGAAATTCGGAATTAAAATTGATATTGGAGTGTTGATAGAGGTAGGTTTAGAAATTCGTACTATGGATACGAATAGTACTAAATGGTACCAAATTTGGATTTCGGATGTATCTGGAATTCTGAAATTCGGAATTAAGCTTATTGTTTGAACATAGCACTGAGGTAGCTTTGAAAATTTGTACTTATGTATGTGTACGAAAAGTACTAAATGGTACCAAATCTGGTACAATTTAGATTTGGGTGAACAGATATAGCTGGAATCCCGAGATTCGGACTAAGGATTACTGTTGGTAAGTAGGATTGATGAAGTTTTTGAAATTTTTAGTTATGGGTACGATAAGTACTAAATGGTACCAAATTGTAATTTATGTGATCGGATACATTTGGAATCTGAAATTCGGAATTACGATTACTGTTGGAGTGTTGAAAGAGGAAGGTTTGGAAATTCGTACTTTGGATACGAAAAGTACTAAATGGTATCGAATTTGGTACAATTTGGATTACGGTGATTGGATGCAGCTGTAATCCTTAATTTTGGAATTAAGATTACTGTTGGCTTGTAGGATTGAGGTAGTTCTAGAAATTCGTACTCATGGGTACGAAAGTACTAAATGGTACCAAATTTGGTACAAATTTGGAACGGATATAGCTGGAAACCCGAGATTTGGAATAAGGAGTACTGTTGGAGTGTAGGATTGATAAAGTTTTGGAAATTTGTAGTTATGGGTAGGAAAAGTACTAAATAGTACTAAATTTGGTACAATTTGGATTTGAGCGAACGGATACATTTGGAATCGTGAAATTCGGAATTAAAATTGATGTTGGAGTGTTGATAGAGGTAGTTTTAGAAATTCGTACTATGGATACGAATATTACTAAATGGTACCAAATTTGGATTTGAGTTATCGGATATATCTGGAATCCTGAAATTCGGAATTAAGCTTATTGTTTGAACATAGCACTGAGGTAGTTTTGAAAATTTGTACTTATGGGTACGAAAAGTACTAAATGGTACTAAATTTGGTACAATTTGGATTTCGGTGATCTGATGTAGCTGCCATCCTCAAGTTTGGAATTAAAATACCTGTTGAATTGTAGGATTGATAAAATTTTGGAAATTTTTAGTTATGGGTAGGAAAAGTACTAAATAGTACTAAATTTGGTACAATTTGGATTTGAGCGAACGGATAGAGTTGGAATCAAGAAATTTGGAATTAAGATTACTGTTGGAGTGTAGGATTGAGATATGGAAGTAGTTTTGGAAATTCGTACTTATGAGTACGAAAATTACTAAATTTGGTACAATTTGGATTTGAGCGAAAGGCTAGAGCTGGAATCTTGAAGTTTGGAATTAAGATTACTGTTGGGGTGTAGGATTGAAGAAGTTTTGGAAATTCGTACTTATATGTACGAAAACTATTAAACGGTACTAAATTTGGTACAACTTGGATTTGAGCGAACGGGTAGAGCTAGAATCAAGAAATTTGGAATTAATATTACTGTTGGAGTGTAGGATTGAGATATGGAAGTAGTTTTGGAAATTCGTACTTATGAGTACGAAAAGTACTAAATTTGGTTCAATTTGGATTTGAGCGAACGGCTAGAGCTGGAATCTTGAAGTTTGGAATTAAGATTACTGTTGGGGTGTAGGATTGAGAAAGTTTTGGTAATTCGTACTTATATGTACGAAAAGTACTAAACGGTACTATAGTTGGTACAACTTGGATTTGAGCGAACGATTGGGGTTAGTTTTGGAAATGCGTACTTAGTTTTGGAAATGCGTACTTAGTTTTGGAAATGCGTACTTATGCTTACAAAAAGTACTACATTTTGTACAATTAGGATTTGGGTGAAATTATAGCGCTCGAATCCTAATATGTGGAATTAGGTACACTTAGGGGTACGAAATGGTTCCATGTATGGTACAATTTTGTATTGGATGAACGGATAGATCTGGATTCATGAGATTTGGAATTAAGATTACTGTTACCATTTGCTTATAACGTCCGATTTAAAAAATATGTGCCATAAATATACGAAAAGTTGTAAATAAGGATTTGGTACAATTTGTTATTGTGTAAAGGGAATTTTGAAATAATAGGAGGAGGTTCGTATTTATCTATTTACATGTAAACTACTAAATAGTTCTATAATTGGTTCTGGGGGAACAGATAGTGCTGGAAATGAGGATGGCGGTTGTTGGGTTAGGCCGTATTTGCGCTGAGAACCCCAATTAAACTATTTCAAAAAATGTGGATTGCTCTTGATGAGTAGGCGTGACGAAAATCGAACAAAAGTTGTACGTATTAGTACACAAAATGTTTCCACCATTCTATATTATATATTGTTTATTTGTTTTGTATATTTAACGCATACGAAGTAGCGGGCACTTTGCTAGTATAAAATATTTTAAAATATTATGTTTTGCAATAAAATACAAACTTTACACATCCATAAATAAAATTGAAGTCCACTATGAAACAAATTGTTTGGAAAATAAAAATATTTCGTTAGAAAATATATGTATGTATGTATTTTCATATTACATGGCATCCACTCAAATTTACATATAACTTATCTTTGAACTATGGCATATTTGAAATGTCATTCCCAATAACTCAACTTAAACCACAACAATAACTGAGACTCTTAAAACAAAAAGCAGACGCGAAAAATATTTCAAACATAAATCACATTTTGAATTGTTTTAAAGTTCTATGAAATATGAATGTTCAAATTCTTTGTTACATCTGTCAAAAAGTATGTTTGAAACAAAGCTATTCTATATAATAAAATGGAAAACAAATGTTATGCATGAATTTTTGGTTCAGGCGATTTCGTTATACACTATTCGACAACATACATATGTATATGTATATTAGAATAAAATGATTTACCACCAATTTTTGTAAGCCTATTTTGTATGTTCGTCAAAATTAGATAAAATTTAGGGATCGATAGATAGTTCAGCTTCCAGAGACATTATTTTTTGAAGACAGCTTTTTTTATAACTAAGACGACATGGTTCTCTTCCGTCACTTCACTGACATACCATTGCAAAAATACCATAGTTTGTCACGTAAGAAATACTTACCATAGGGTATACGTAAATAGTTTCCAAACAACCAAAAAACACATTTGACCAACCAATACAATTATTACCAACACTTTGACATCAACTAAAACAATTCTCTGAAAATGAATTCATGTGTATGTAAGTCATTTCAGTAATTTCAATGTTATAAAACCTCAGTTTCAAAGTAAAAACTGTAATCGAAAATATTGTGTATTCTAAAAGCAATTGCATCAAAAATTTATGTTTGTTATTTCAACACATTTATCGAACTTAAAATTACTTAAATGAAATAGCTTTTTAATACGAAGTGTAAATTTGCCGTGAAATAGACTTTAGATGAAAAATAATTTTTCACAATAATATAATGATAATTACAGGGTTGCCATGTACATATAAATGTTTTAAAGTAAAATCAGCAAATCAGAAATTATTAGTCCGTTTAATCAACAAAAATATTCCCTCACTCTTTGACTATAAAAAAGGCAAAATGTTAAATTATAGAGGAATTGTCATCGGGAAAACTATTTATATAATTTTTCCCGACGATACTTCCTTAACTAAACTAAATCTACCAAACAATTGTGCATATTATTTCAGAGAATTTCAGATCTTTCTGTGGATATACCAGAATATGTGGATCGAATAGTCAGTACAATACACAAAATAAGAATTACTCACAATTTACATAACATTTGAGATTTTACAAAATCTGAAGTCTGATTTAAAGTAGCGGCATTTTAAGACAGGCATAACAGTTTTAATAACAAAACTAAAATTGTAAATAAATAAAATTTTATCCTGTTGGGTGACGTAGGAGATGAAAGATACCAAGGAACGTTCTTTACCGACTTTAACATGGCAAAGTCCAGAATTTATCTTGGTCCCTCTCTCATCACAAGTGGACACTGAACTCCCCGTGGTGTCACCTGGGGTAGCTGCCTTTATAACCCGTTAAAGGAAGTGTGCTAATATGTGTCGCGCGTTCACCTATATGAAAGTTAAAAATTTGGGTTTGGGCGACGGGTTAGCAACTCTCCCCTAGAAAAAAGAAGCTTTTTATGAAAAAACTAAAGAGAAGAAAAACAAATCCCTCTAAAGGTGACGACCCCCGCAAACGTTTTAAGGACCATGATCTGCGAATCTGCATCTGGAATATACGCATTCATTATAGAGAAGGTGCAGTTTACGCATTGGCAGATGTACTTGAAAAGTATAAGGCCGATATTACTGCCATACAGGATATAAGATGGAATGGGAAAAGCGTCACAACAACACCTAAAGGTGACGCACTGTATTATAGCTGCCATGACGTAAAGCATGAGTTTGGTTGCGGATTTGTAGTGGGTCAGAGGTTAAAACGCCTGGTCTCCAGCTTCACACCAGTGAATGAAAGACTTGCTACAATACGGATAAAGGCAAAATACTCCAACATTAGCCTTATCTTAGAAGAAACATATGACCGCTGTCCTGCCCATGACGATAAAATGATTGTAGGTGATTTTAATGCCAAAATTGGAAAGGAGAACATCTTTGGCAGTCGGGAAATTCAGTCTCCATAGTGAAACATCTAACAATGGAATGAAGCTGATAGACTTCGCTGCGGCAAAAAACATGGTGTTAGCAGTACCAGATTTAAGCATCTCGATATCCATAAGGGCACCTGACTGTCGCCAGATCAAAGAACAAGAAATCAAATTGATCACGTTGTGAAAGATGGAAAGATGTTTGTACGATCGTTCCGAGGTTCAACCATAGACTCTGATCACTACCTTGTTGCAGCAAAGGTACGTACCAGATTAAACATATCAAATAAAGTACGGAAGTTGGACATCGGTAAGCTGCAATCACAACAAATAGCCACAGCATATGCTTTGCTCAATCAAAGTGTTTCTCGTCCCGATAACATATCAGCACAATGACAAAATATTGCCCACTCCATGCAAACAGACGAACAATCAGGAATATACCATGGATACCATAGACAAGGAGTGTCGTGCTGCTACCGAAGAGAAAAATGCGGCGTATAGGGCTACTATACAATCAGTTGCAACGCGTAGCGCACGAGAGAGATATCGGGAGAAAAGGAGAGAGGAGAAACGTCTTTTCCGCAGGAAAAAGAGAGAGATGGAAAAACGGGAGTGTGAAAAAATCGAGACGTACAGGAGGCAGAATGAAATCCGGAAAATATACCAAAGATTAAAACATCAAACTAATGGATTTTGTACAGGCACATCCTCCTGTAGAGACCAGCAAGGTAAACTGCTAACTGATACAGATAGTGTGATAAGGATATGGAAATTGCATTTTTCGAAACTGTTGGTATCCAATAGTAACGAAGTCGACGAAGATACCACAGATCCAATCCCAGAAGATGGTATTGAATGTATACCGCCTCGCCAAGATGAGGTAAAGACAGCAATAAACCGGCTGAAGAATAATAAGGCAGCAGGGGCCGATAGCCTACCAGCCGAGCTGTTTAAAACCGGAGGCGACACGCTGATGAGGTGTATTCATCAGCTAGTTAGCACCATCTGGCAGGAAGAACGAGTACCCAATGATTGGAATCTGAGCATCCTGTGTCCCGTCCACAAGAAAGGAGATAAGACTGTTTGCTCCAACTACAGGGGCATACGTCTTCTCCCTATTGCCTACAAGATCTTCCTTGGGTTTTCATTAAACTCATTTAACTCTTATAAAAACTCATATATTAAAAAAATAGGTAAAAAAACTGTTTAAGTTAAACGGTTTTATGTTAAACATACATTGCAATGTTTAAGATAAATGTACTAAAAACCAAAAAATAATAAAATAGATACAGTCGTGGGAATAATAAACATATGCATAGACTAGACTAAAATAAAACCGTGGGGCACGTCAATTTTCTACAAATTATCGACTTAATGTGCGATAGAAGAATTGTTTAATTCGTCGTTAGGCAGTTGGCCCGCAGACGGTGAGGAAATTACTTACTATTTTCTTGCTCATGGAAATTCCAATAGTTATACACTCCATGTAAATAAAAGAGATGTTTCAACTAGTTTATCGTTGGACATTCACACTACTGGCTGGCGAGGAATCGTTTCACTGCTCGTAGTTTGTCTTTAATCGCTCACCACTATGAAACCCTAAAACTCGCTTATAATCGAGCTTGCTAGCTTGTTTCCACATTCTAGCCCTACTTATCACACGTCCATCGTTGTCGGTTGAACAACTGCCTAATTATAGTGTAACATTACAAAACAAACATTTAAATCAACGACTGTAGGCAATTGACGTGCCCCACGGTTTTATTTTAGTCTAGTCTATGCATATGTTTATAATGCCCACGACTGTATCTATTTTATTATTTTTTTGTTTTTTAGTACATTTATCTTAAACATTGTAGACAATTGACGTGCCCCACGGTTTTATTTTAGTCTAGTCTATGCATATGTTTATAATTCCCACGACTGTATCTATTTTATTATTTTTTGGTTTTTAGTACATTTATCTTAAACATTGCAATGTATGTTTAACATAAAACCGTTTAACTTAAAAAGTTTTTTTACCTATTTTTATTTTCTAGTTTTTAGTTTTTATTTCGCATTCTGTTTAATTCATTTAGTGCTTCATTATTGCAAGGTTTCTTGCCCGTTAGTTTATTGCAGTCCAACTCCTCTATACGTAGTCCCTGCAAAGATCTTACTCTACTAAGAGCCACGTAGGCTTGACCTTCCTCAAACAGTTTCGCACCTATGTATACGACTGCGTGATCCACAGTGCTGGCCTGCATTGTATGTATTGTAGAAGCCCATGATAGTATTAAAGGCAACACACATCTGTGTGTATCGCTCCCGTTGTTTTGTTAACCTGGCTTCATATTCTTCAGGCGTTTCTGACGCTATCATCTGTGTGTATCGCTCACGTTGCTTTGTTAACCTGGCTTCATATTCTTCAGGCGTTTCTGACGCCGTCATTTGTGTATATCGCTGACGTTACTTTTTTAACCTGGCCTCATATTGCTCAGGTGTTTTTGACGCTAATTGTTCCCGTCGTTTCTGTAACCGACTATTTCTATCACCTTCACTTTCTTTGGCTCGTTTTGCTTTATACTTTTATTTCGCTTTTTGAAGCCTTCGTTTACGTTGTGTTGCAGTTTCTGTTTTATTTGTGTTTGTATTTTTTATATATTTTTTTACCATTTTGTTCCCACGAGTAATGGACATTTAAACGGTCGACCCCCACAGAGGTCCAATAAAGGGGCAAGGCTATGTACAACAAGATGAGCCTGAGTCTTGAGGGGAAAACGCTAACGACATATCATTTTTATCCACTCTAATGCCATACAGTTCTCGGCGCGTTTTAACCTTTCACCTTAACTTGGGTGGTGTACCGCTAACGACGTATCATTTTTAGCCACCCTAACGCCACACAGTCCTCAACACGATAAAAAATCTTGACTTGGGCGGTGGATTCAGGCTGGATTAATCAGATACCTAAATTACAGATTCAATTTCTAAATTTAAATCTTAATTATACGCCATTTAGTGGCTGCGCCCATCTTAAATATTAAGGTTGTATAGTGCACTGTATTCTTCTTGTCAAGCCCTTTTATTTGATACCCATATTGGTGGGATTGATAAAAAATTTTTATTAGCCATTTGGTAGCGGCGGCCATCTTAGATTTCAATTTTGCATAGTAAATTGTATTCTACTTGTAGAGACCTTTCATTTGATACCCATGTTGATGGTATTGATAAAACCTAAGTTATCTGCCATTTTGTAGAGGCCGCCATCTTGGATTTTAATTTTATATGGTACATTGTATTCTACTGGTTGAGCACTTTCATTTGATACCCATATTGATGGGATTGATAAAACCTACGTTATCCGCCATTTTGTAGCGGCCGCCATCTTGGATTTAAATTTTTTATAGTATATTGTATTCTGCTTGTTGAGCCCTTTCATTTGATACCCATATTGATGGGATTGATAAAACCTACGTTATCCGCCATTTTGTAGCGGCGGCCATCTTGAATTTATAATGATAATGAATAAACATAATTGTATTGTCACCAAAATCCAAAGTGTATACAAAATTTCAGATTAATCGGTTGACAGGAAGAGGGTGAAATTTGAATTACTAAATTTGACCCAAGAATAAATAATAAAACAAACGGGGTGAGCTAAATAAAACCATTTAAAAAAAATTCCATTTGTGTAAAAAAGCTATAATTTTTATGGGAAACGGTAAGGAAAAAACACAAATTTTTACCCATGTAATTAAAAAAAAATTAAAAATTGTTAAACGGACGGTACGGGACGGATGCAAAAGTATATATGGGCTGAAATAGGACGCTCTCGGACATCATTCTGGGAAAACGAAACTTTGTTAAAAAGCTGTTCCCTAAAAGTTCTAGTTCACTAAATAGTAAAGTAAAATTTAGTACCTGAGAACAAAATTAAAAAGTTTATTACGTGTAAACAATACGGTAATTTATTGAAAAAGATGTTAAAGGCAACAATCCTACCTATCTAACAAAGAAACAAAAAACACATTATCTGTTATAGTTTCAGAGAAATAGCTATTCCTTTCTTTAAAAATTTGCAAAAATGAAGTATTTTCCAAAATTGCGAACAATGGTCATATAGCCACAATGGTCGTCTTTAGGAGCACGCCACGCTCACACCTTTCAATATGTTAAACTAATTTTTTGGTTTCCTCAGTTTCAATATGTTTACTATATAATCCCATATAGAAATTCACAATCGGTGACGGCAACAAATTGGGGTTTTGATCAGGAAAATCGATTACTGAACAACTGTGCTGCGATGGCTTTAAAGTGTCCCATTATGGCCAGGGGGTATTTAAGACCTGCCTCGTAATAGTTGAACTACCCACTAGCTATGAAAATCTCAATTGTCCCAATTTAGTTAGTCCAAAACCAGTTCTAAGCAGTACTAGTACAAATTTGACCCCTAAGTAATGCGAAGAAAACCATTTGACAACTTTTTATCTCCAATTAAAAAAAAACAGTTGCGAATATTAACCATCAAAAAAAAAACACCACTTTCCAAAACAAACAAAGAAGAGAGGAACAATACAACATTCTGGTATATGACAGCAAACCTGAAACTAGCATAAAACCATCTACTGGTAATGCAGAAAAGGTGAAGTGTTTACCTCCAATGACATTCGCATGTTAATATTTACAGTTGACTGCACTATGAGGAATCTAAAGTGGTACTAGTTACTGTTTCCTATACCGAACTAGTTGGGTACCTCCCACACAAAATTTCGGAAAAGTTCAGTTTAGGACCTGCTCTCAAATCGCCTTGGTTTTTGTTGTAACAACTTGTATTCACTGTCCCCCCTACGAAGGTACAAGTATCATCAGTGGCAAGTCCATACTTCCTGAGAAAATAGTCTGAAAGTTGAAATAAACCCTATGACACCGTGTGTAGTGGTTGGAGCGCAAGATAATTCTCGAACGAATATGCCGATTCCGTCCAAAATTTGCCATTCGTAATATTGTGTCCAAACTTAGTTTAAGTTCGAAGATAAGCTATATCGGCCCACCCCTTCAGGCACCTCCTCCACAAAATTTCAAAAATGTTCGAAAAAATTATGCGCACGATAATTCTTGAAGGGAGTGGCCGATTTGGTTCATACTTTACATATCCTAATATATCTACCAAATATAGATCAGGTTCGAATATGGACTATATTTGTCCACTCCATCCGGTACACAAAATTTCGGATAAGTTCACTTTAAGACCTGCTATCGAATTACTTTGATTTTCGTTAAAGCAACTTGCATTCGCTGCCTCATTACTATGGTAATTTTTTCAGGGGCAAGTGAATACTTCTTGAGAAAACAGCCAGAAGGAAGTAAAAATCCCCTATGGCACCACCATGGCCTATGTCGGCCTTTAATCCTAATCAAAATGTTTGTCGGTTCATACACCCAAAATTTTGAAACCCCCTAAATACATACGTTTTCTTTTGAGCAAAAAAAAGTTTTTCAATTTACAGAGGCTGAAGGTATATCTCTGTCCGCAAAGCCGACTGATACTTTTTTACTTGTTTATCTCGAGATGTAAAACAAAAAACATTGACAAACTCGATATTTGTACATGGAATAAATGAGCGATATGTTTTCTATAGTGTCTCAATAAATATAACCTTGGTTAGTTGCAACCAGATTGAGTGGCGATACCACAATCTATTCAGATTTTTTTTTTAAATTTGGCAATCCTGCCTTTAAAAGCCCAATAAACATTACAACAATTTAGTGGAGTCCAACTTAATCTTATACACAGTAACGGTAATTATCATATTTTTTTCTAAGGAATACGAAACGAATTAAAATTAAGTCTAAAACGAGAATTATCTTCATCCAAGCTCTTATGCTAATGAAATGCCCATAAAATGCCAACAAAACGTTAAAAACAAGAAAATGGAGGAAGAACAAAAGAAAACGCTAAAAACAAATCAAGTAACAAGAAAAGTTACTTCCACCAAAAGAGCAAAAATAAACATGGAAATTTCCAATGACAACATTAGCAACGCCAATGTTCCAAACTAAGATAGTCAGGAACCAAAGGTGGCGGCAGGTAAGTAAACTTTTAATTTGAAATGAAATAAATTTGAAATTTAATTTTTCACTCAACTTAACCTTTACGAAAAAATTGCGCAATGCATTTATTTAGTTTCGTAACATCAAGACAATTGAAGGGCTGACTACAATTTCAGTTTTGGCCAAGAACTTAAGAAAAACAACGAACATCCTTTGCAATGGGGAGGGTCACACTAAATGGGATTAACACAGGCACATCGTTACGCCAGGGTGATGCTGATGATGGTTGTCGTCTAGTAGAAATGGATGAATGGCTCACTGGGTGACTGGTTGGTTGAGTGGTTGCTTCTTTCTGTTGGTGGAATGTGTAATGTCCCGGATAGTTAAGTTTTTGTTGTTATCATAGTTCACTGTTAGATAACACTGAGTTAGTCTATTTACGCAATCACCCAAACCCAGCAAGCAAGGCAGTGCGCTGCAATCCGGAAAATTTTCATTATTTCCGTGCATCATTAAGCGCACAAAGAAAAATTAGAATTTGTTGTTACTTTTCTTGAGTATTTTCATTTTTTTTTTTTTTTTTTTTTTTTTGGCTTAGGATTTTCTCAATAAAATACATTTGGGTAGTTATTTTGCCATTCTTACAAATCCATTGCATAATGGTTTTACTTTTCATGGAGATCAGAGGTGTTACGGCTTGCTAGGGAACAATGACTTTAAAAAATATGTAAATAATGAGAGTACTTACTCATGATGGTTGACTACGCTCTTTTTGGGGGTTGCATGGATGATTTTTAATTTTACATTAATTGGTAAAAAAGTTAAAACAACAAAAACGGCCGACTTTGCCGACTTTTATCTTTGGGAAAATCTTTTTCTCCTTTTAGATTTTTTTTTAAGAATTCTGTGGTATTTAGATATAGACCTGCCGACAAAAATACAGAAACTTTTCGGGTATTTATGTAGATGATAGTGGACGTTCGCAACAAAACGGACCAACATTTTGAAAATTCATGTTAGCGAACTATTTCTATTTAACAATGATATATACCTTGCAGAAGTAGGCTATCATTCAATTCAGTGATATAACTTCGGTAAGGCCAACGTAGTTTAATGACCAAAACAAAGAGAATACAATACAAACCTTAGAAATATCTTAAAATTTTGAAAATGATGTTTTTTTTTGTCAACCAAACAAATTCTCAGAAAATGTACACTTGCACTTTTTATACCCTCCACCATAATTTGGAGGGTATAATTAAATTTGTCATTCCGTCTGTAACACATCGAAATATTCGTCAGAGATCCTATAAAATATATATATATTCTTTATGAGAATAAGATACAGCCCGCAATTTTTAAGATAGATAGAAGTTTATATTACTCCTAGGATGTTTGGTATTGAATTTGGAATTTGTCGGTATAGGTGCACACCTTCATATAGCCGCCATAGAGCGTTACCTCCTGATTTTCCGTATTTTGAAGGTTGTGGCCTAAATATCCCACCGAAATGGCTGAAGTTTGGTACTTAGTCTTCGTTGGGTGTGTAAAACACACCACTTGAAATTTTCGGTATAGGTCCACGTCTTCGGGTGACGTAGGGGATGGAAGATACCAAGGAACGGTCCTGACCGGCTTTAACATGGCAAAGCCCAGGATTTATCTTGGCCCCTTTTTCATCTCAAGTGGACACTGACCTCCCCGTGGTGTCACCTGGGGAACTGCCTTTAACACCCGTTAAAAGTAGTGAGCTAACATGTGCCGCGCGTTCACCCATAAGAACGTTAAAAACTTGGGTTTGGGCGTCGGGTTAGTAACAATCCCCTAGAAAAAACAGCCTACTATGAAAAAACGAAAGAAAACAAAAACAAATCCCTCAAAAGTTGACGACCCCCGCAGACGTTTTAAGGACCATGATCTGCGAATATGCACATGGAATGTTCGCAGTTTACGCATTGGCAGATGTACTTGAAAAGTACAAGGCCGACATTACTGCCATACACCTAAAGGTGACGCACTGTAGTATAGCTGCCATGACATAAAGCATGAGTTTGGCTGGGGATTTGTAGTTGGTCGGAGGTTAAAACATCTGGTCTCCAGCTTCACCCCAGTGAACATCAGATTTATTTGCGCTCTTGCTCCCACTGAAGACAAGGACGAACAGACCAGAGATATATGTTACGAGCGTTTAGAATAAACAGATGACTATTGCCCTGCCCATGACATTAAAATTATACTAGGCGATTTTAATGCCAAAATTGTAAAGGAGAATATATTTGGCCCAACAGTCAGGAAATTCTATCTACACAGTGAAACATCTGACAATGGTATGAGGCTGATGACTTTGCAGCTGCAAGAAACATGGTAATTAGCAGTACCAGATTTAAGAATCTCGATATTTATAAGGGCAGGGTTATGATAGATGGAAGACATTCATCCAGCGTGTTGGACGTACGATCGTTCCGAGGCGCAAACATTGATTCGGACCACTACCTTGTTGCAGTAAAGCTACATACCCGTCTAAACGTTGCAAATAAAGCACGAACAGACACAACGCGGAAGTTGGACGTCGATAGTCTGCAAACACAACAGATAGCCACAGCATATTGCACTCAACTAGCCCAATTGCTTAACGCAAGCACTCCTTGTCCCGATAACATAACAACACAATGGCAAAATATTGCCCACTCCATGCAAACAGCCGCAAAATCAGTTCTTGGATACCAGAGACCTCCACCAAGGTGTCCATGGTATGACCAGGAGTGTCGTGCTGCTACCGAAGAGAAAAATGCGGCATATAGGGCTACTTTACAATCAGAGAGAGGTATCGGGAGAAAAGGAGAGAGGAGAAACGTCTTTTCCGCAGGAAAAAGAAAGAGATGGAAAAGCGGCAGTGTGAACAAATCGAGATGTACAGGAGACAGAATGAAGTGCGAAAATTCTACCAAAGAGTGAAAGGTCAAACTGATGGCTTTTGATCTGGCACATCCTCCTGTAGAGACCAGCATGGTAATCTGGTAACTGATACAGATAGTGTGCTAAGGATATGGAGAGAGCATTTTTCCAAACTGTTGTTTTCCAATAGTATCGAAGTCGACGAAGATACCACAGAACCAATCCCAGAAGATGGTATTGAATGTATACAACCCGGCCGTAATGAGGTAAAGACAGCAATAAACCGGCTGACGAATAATAGGGGAGCAGGAGCTGATGGCCTACCAGCCGAGGTGTTTAAAACCGGAGGCGACACGCTGATAAGGTGTATGCAGATATTTACCCTGCGGCAAATCCTGGAGAACACACAAGAGATGCAGATCGACAAATACCACCTTTTTGTCGATTATAAAGCAGCCTTCGACAGCCCGCTATGTTCAAAGGTATTCCCAGCAATGTCTGAATTTGGTATCCCCGCAAAGCTATTCGGCTTTGTAAAATGACTCTAACTGACACAAGATCTTCAGTTAAAATATGAAAGAACCTCTCCGAAGAGTTTTGTACCAAAAGAGGTTTCAGGCAAGGAGACAGCCTTTCGTGTGATCTTTTCAACATCCTGCTAGAAAAGGTTATACGAGAGGTAAACGTCAAAAGAAGTGGCATAATCTACACCAATAGCCACATGTTACTTGCTTATGCTGATGATATAGACATCATGGGACGATCAGTAAAAGAAGTAACCGATACCTTTATGAAGGTCGAAGGAGAATCTGCTAAAGTGGGTCTGGCGGTCTGGGAAAAGACCAATCTGATTGTGTCGACGCGCAATGCGTCCATTGAGATCGGACCAACAGTTGAAGTTGGTTCCTATAATTTTGAGGTAGTAAAAGACTTCGTATACCTCGGCACCGCCGTAAACACAACAAACGACATCAATTGTGAAATAAAAAGAAGAATTGTATTGGCCAACAGATGCTACTTTGGCTTGAGTAAGCACTTTAAAAACAAAGCCACAACTCGTCAAACAAAAATAACGCTTTACAAAACACTGATACTACCCGTGCTGGGTACTTCCGAAGCCTGGGTAATTGCGCAATCAGATAAGGCAGTGATTGGCGTGTTTGAGAGAAAAATTCTTCGAAAGATCTACGGTCCGATCTGCGTTGACGGTGAATATCGACGTCGTATGAACCACGAGCTGTATCTGCTATACAACGACATTAATATAGTTAAACGTATCGAGATGCAGCGATTACGTAGGCTAGGCCATATAATAAGAATGAGCGATCATGAACCCGCTAAAAAGGTGTATAAATTCGAGCCACATAGCGGTGCACGCAGAATTGGCAGTCCAAAGAATAAATGGCGCTAACAAGTGGATGAAGAGATGACAAGGCTCGGTATTCCAAAAAGCGAAGCACGAAACAGAAAGAATTGGAGATCTTTTCTAAGTTCGGTCTATGGAACAAATGTTCTGTAATGGGCTAGCTAAGTAAGTAAGTTGGTCCACGCATTCATATAACCCCCATAGAACATACCTCCAGATTTTCGATATTTTGAAGGTTATGGCCTTAACATCTCACCAAAATGGCTGAAATTTGGTGTTTAGTCTTCGTTCGGGGTATTAAAGTTTGCCGGTATAGGTCCACACTTTCATATAGCCACCATAGAACGGTACCTCCCGATTTTCGGTATTTTGAAGGTTGTGGCCTCAACATCCCACCGAATAGGTCCACATTTTCCTATAACCCCCATAGAACGGTAGCTTCCGATTTTCGCTATTTTGAAGGTTATAACTACATGTTCTCTCCGAAATAGTGAAATTTGGAAAGCAAACTTTTCCCCGGAAGTTTATCAGTATAGATCCCCGTTTTGATATAGCCCCCATAAAATTGGTATATAGTCTTCTTCGGAGCTAAAAAACGTTCCTCTTGTATAGGGTCCATGTACTCATATAGACCCTATGGAACGGTACTGCCCGATTTTCAGTATTTTCACAGTTTTATCCGCATTATCCTCCAGTAATGCATAAAATTCGGTATATACTTTTCTTTGGGATGGAAAGGTATTCTGCAAAGAATTGTCGATATAGGACCACGTTTTGATATAGCCACCATAAACGGTATCTCCCCTTTTTCGGTATTTTCAAAGTTGAAGCGACGTTATTCTGTCGAAATGAGTGAAATTTTCAATATGGGTGCCTACAGAGAATTATAGGTGTATATGCACGTTTTAATATAGCCCCCATAGAAGAGGTATTGCTGCTTCTCAGATTGGAAGCTACTACGATACCGTTCGATTTGAAGTCTTAAAGTTAACTGTAGTGACTGTAACTTATTATTTCGGACTTTCAAGTTCGTATTTGGTATATTTCCAATATGAATTTACATCTATATTTTACGTATTTTTATGATCGTTCATGCATCGTCCAAATGGAATGTCTGTAACATGGTATATCGGATTCTGAATGGGTAGAAAAACACATATATGTATGTCCCTTTGGTGTTAAACCATCTCTAGAGGAAAGTGATATTCTTCAGTTAGCATAATCCACTTCTCCTGGCAGAAATTAACGCACTTTTTCTTGTTGTATTGTTGTGCCGCTTTTTATACCCTCCACCATAGTATGGATGGTATATTAAGTTTGTCATTCCGTTTGTAACACATCGAACTAATCATTTGCGACCCTATAAAGTATATATATTCTTGATCAGGATAAAATTCTAAGGCGATCTAGCCATGTTCGTCTGTCCGTCCGTCCGACTGTTGTAATCACTCTAGCGTCCGCAATAATTGAGATAGAGTGCTGAAATTTTGCACCCGAGGGTCCTTTTCCCATAGGCAGGTCAAGTTCGAAGATGGACTATATCGGTCCACTCTTTGGTATAGCCCCCATATAACGGTACCTCCGGATTTGAGGTATTTTGACGTTCTTCGCCACATTTGCAGACCGACTTAGCTATAATTTGGCACTTAGGGTTCCTAGTGATCAACAAACTTATATCCCAAAGATATGGGCATAGGTCCATGTTTTGGTATAGTCCCCATATAACGGTACCTCCCGATTTTCGGTATTTTGAGAATTTTAGCCACAATTTTTAACCGAACTATCTGCATTTTGACATTTGAGGTTCTCAGTGGTCATGAAATATCTCCACCAAACATCATCAACATAGGTCCATGTTTTGGTATAGCCCCCATATAACGGTACCTCCCGATTTTCGGTATCTTGAGAATTTTAGCCACAATTTGTAACCGAACTATCTGCAATTTGACATTTGAGGTTCTCAATGGTCATGCAACATCTCCACCAAACATCGTCAATATAGGTCCATGTTTTGGTATGGCTCCCTTTTAACCGTACCTCCCGATTTTCGGTATTTTGAGCATTTTAGTTACAATTTTTAATCAACCTAGCTGCAATTTGCCGTTTGAGGTTCTCAGTGGTCATGAAATATCTCCACCAAACATCGTCAACATAGGTCCATATTTTGGTATAGCCCCCATGTAACGGTGCCTCCCGATTTTCGGTATTTTGAGAATTTTAGCCACAATTTGTAATCGAACTGTCTACAATTTGATATTTGAGGTTCTCAGAGGTCATGAAACATCTCTACCAAACACCGTCAACATAGGTCCATGTTTTGGTATGGCCCCCTTATAGCCGTACCTCCCGATTTTCGGTATTTTGAGCATTTTACTTACAATTTTTAACCGAACTATCTGTAATTTGACATTTGAGGTTCCCAGTGGTCATGAAACATCTCTACCAAACATCGTCAACTTAGGTCCATGTTTTGGTATAGCCCCATATATCGGTACCTCCCGGTTTTCGGTATTTTGAGAATTTTAGCTACAATTTTTAACCGAACTAGCTGTAATTTGCCATTTGAGGTTCTCAGTGGTCATGAAACATCTCCACCAAACATCGTCAACATAGGTCCATGTTTTGGTATAGCCCCCATATAACGGTATCTCCCGATTTTCGGTATTTTGAGAACTTTAGCTGCAATTTTTAACAGAACTAGCTGTAATGATCGGTATTTTGAGAATTTTAGCTACAATTTTGTTTATTCAAAATAATCGTCAATATAGGTCCATGTTTTGGTATATCCCCCCTTATAACTGTACCTCCCGATTTTCGGGAATTTTCAGTGGTCACTAAATTTCTTCACTAAAATTCGTCAACATGGGTCCATTTTTGAGGGTCTACATTGTTTTGATGAAACTACCCTCAATTTGACTGTTGAAGTTCCCTGCAGCTATAAAACTTTTCCTCCAAAAAATTTAAAGATAGGTTGACTCTTTGATGTAGCCCCGTAGGTGGTACCTTTCACCTAGCTGAGCACATTTTTTTAGATTAGATTAGATAACACTGTGCAACAAAATGGAGGTGAAAGTCTGGGGCACGGAAAATTCCTTTTGGTGAAGAAGGGCCTTCGTGAGTATATTATGAACACCGAAGGACAGATCCTCCGTGAGTCGAACTTCCGCGTTATGGCGTGATGAAATTTTTGATAGAGACCCTGTGGGCCATCAGGAATTAACGTTATATCTTTGTTCACTGTTGCAACAACAAACAAAGATATAATGCTAATTCATGATGGCTTACAGGGTCTCTTGCAAAAACTTCATCACGCCATATCGCGGAAGTTCGACTCACGGCGCATCTGTCCTTCGGGGTTTTTAATATACACACACACACCAAGGGCTTTCATCTCCAAAAGGAATTATCTCTGCCCCAACATTTGTGTTCACAGTGTAATTTAAGCAATAGTGGGAGGCAGTAGGAGTCTATCCATTGTCGAAAAGTTGTTCCACCTAAAATTGTGAAATGACCCTAATTATTCCATTTTAATTAAGACTATTTTATGGTGGAGGGTATAAAAACGACTTTTTACTTGTTTCAATTCATTTATTCCCTAATAAACTTCACCTTTTAAAATCTACAAAAATCTAATGGATAGATGTAAGTACTTTAAAATAAAATTTGAAATATCTTTCCAAAAAGTAAACAGTTTCAAAACAGGAATTAAAAATAACTGTTTTTATATTTACATATTTTTCTTAGGATGGGTTACTTTCTACACACCTCAATCCACATTTTTATCATTCTTACCTGGGGACCTAGGTGACAAACGGGTTAGTGTATGTCCACTTGAGGAACTAAGGCAAATTATAGTAGCTAATAGATAATAGTAGCGACCATAACTGACTAGAAATCTATTTATATACAAAGATAATGGTAGCGATAATAAGTGACTAGAAATCTTCTACCCACCGTTATTGCCAGAATCTTAATTATATCCATCATTTTATTATTTTACGACCAATTTAAAATTTTACTTCACAAAATTTCTATGCAAATCATAACATTTCAACTTGTAATGAATGGACGGCTGAGGAGTTCATTGTTTTGCCATGTTAAGCGTTCATACACAGAAACTACACTATCCCTAAACCCCACCAGCAGCCCGAAAACAAATCTTCAAATTATGCCGTACACTTGCGTCTTACAAATTCCCAATTCTTTTACCTTAATTACTTTGCATGCGTTCAGATAGTCAGTCATCCGTAACAAATGCTAAGTAATGGCTTCATTAAGGCTGCTGTAATAACCACAATCTCTAACCCTGTCTATTTGTCTTAAAAGTTAACTGCACTTCATGATGAGACAATGAATGCTGGTGGTGCTGCTGCTGGTTGTTATTGCTAGTTAGTTCGTTGCTCGGCGGTCATGGCAATGTCTTGAAGAAACGTCGTCGTCGTTTTTTTTTTAATTTCTTTTAATCATTTTAAGTGCTAGAAAACAGCCAGCAACCCGGCTGCCTTGAAGTTATTCAGCTAATGGAGAGATAAAAATAGTTGAACAAAAAAAGAAACAGCTTCTTAAATAACGCATTTCGTAGCGTAGAATAAAATAGTCATTTAAACTAAGACAGGTTGACGAGTGAAAAAGAAGAAGAATTAGTAACTGTAGGTAACTCTGTTTTTATCCTTCGTTATAGCGACAATAAAATGCGAACGCACATTTGACTTCGTGCTTATTGTCCATTTAACTTGGAATATAAGTAAGCTTTGACACTACTTCCTGTATTCCATTGTCTTCTGTCCATCCATCTTAGAACCAAAAGCAAATAAATAAACTTTTTCATCTTCACCCCGCTTTCAGCCTCAAAGTGTGCATTTATCCACCATCCATTCAATTTCATTCGGTTGAACCTTCAAGTAGAAGTTCCATGCAGAATGCAATATTCATGATTAAGGTTATCAGCGGGGTAATATTACTTATTTCTCACGGGTAGAAAACAGTAAGTGGTGTCCTTATGGCACGATGGCGCGATACAACAGCGCCAGTAATCATGAATACAAGAGGCAACGGCGACACAAATGTGGCAAGAGGAATGGGCAACAACACGAGGCTAGTTGTCTTCGTGTGAAGATACCAATGTAATGTCAACGTGTTTAAGTCCTTGTTTGTTTGTTAACACGATTTGTTATCTTTTGCGATTGTGTACAGAACAGTGGTTGAAACGGACAATATTGATAACTCAAACCAGAATTAAAGAAAAAAAAATTATGTTTGGGACTGGTTGCAAACAAATATAAGTTTGGATCCAGAAATAATATGTTTGGGTCCAAACAAATATATATTTGCAACATTTTGTAACATATCTAAATTTTTTATTTGGTACAAACATATTTTTAAATGGTTTTATTTAGCTCACCCCGTTTGTTTTATTTATTATTTATTCTTGGGTCAAATTTAGTAATTCAAATTTCACCCTCTTCCAGTCAACCGATTAATCTGAATTTTTGTATACACTTTGGATCTTGGTGACAATACAATAGGTCTGTTCGTTTACTCAATAATTTGTACAAATTTGTACAAGTCCAGTAACTTCTTGTAATCGACTAAGGTCTTTTGCATGGTACTGTAGAGTAAACGAACAACATCCAGTAACAATTTGTACAAATTGTAAGTAAACGAACACACCTAATTATGTTTATTCATTATCATTATAAATTCAAGATGGCCGCCGCTACAAAATGGCGGACAACGTAGGTTTTATCAATCTCATCAATATGGGTATCAAATGAAAGGGCTCAACAAGCAGAATACAATATACTATAAAAAATTTAAATCCAAGATGGCGGCAGCTACAAAATGGCGGATAACGTAGGTTTTATCAATATGGGTATCAAATGAGTCATTTAGATATCTGATTAATCCAGCCTGAATCCACCACCCAAGTCAAGATTTTTTATCGTGTTGAGGACTGTGTGTCGTTAGGGTGGCTAAAATGATACGTCGTTAGCGGTACACCACCCAAGTTAAGATGAAAAGTTAAAACGCGCCGAGAACTGTATGGCATTAGGGTGGATAAAACTGATATGTCGTTAGCGTTTTCCCCTCAAGACTCAGGCGCATCTTATTGTACATAGGCTTGCCCCTTTATTAATAAAATAGATACAGTCGTGGGAATTATAAACATATGTATGGGGCACGTCAATTGTCTACAAATTATCGACTTAATGTGCGATAGAAGAATCGTTTAATTCGTCGTTAGGCAGTTGGCCCGCAGACGGCGAGGAAATTACTTACTATTTTCTTGCTCATGGAAATTCCAATAGTTATACACTCCATGTAAATAAAAGAGATGTTTCGACTAGTTTATCGTTGGACATTCACACTACTGGCTGGCGAGGAATCGTTTCACTGCTCGTAGTTTGTCTTTAATCGACAAAGTACTACTCGCTCACCACTATGAAACTAAAACCCGCTTATAATCGAGCTTGCTAGCTTGTTTCCACATTCTAGCCCTACTTATCACAAGTCCATCGTTGTCGGTTGAACAACTGCCTAATTATAGTGTAACATTACAAAACAAACATTTTAATCAACGATTTCAGACAATTGACGTGCCCACGGTTTTATTTTAGTCTAGTCTATGCATATGTTTATAATTCCCACGACTGTATCTATTTTATTATTTTTTGGTTTTTAGTACATTTATCTTAAACATTGAAATGTATGTTTAACATAAAACCGTTTAACTTAAAAAGTTTTTTACCTATTTTTATTTATGTTAGAACATTTTTTTATGGGTGGAGAGAGGATTTTTGTCGAAGAGAGTAACAACAGGGCTCTCGCGGCTGCGGAATGCTGTTTTGTAATAAAGAGCTGCGTGTATGGCATAGATGAACAAGTTGAGCGTTCCCTTCTTCGTGTTCACCATTGATGTATGGTGTAATAGAAGATGCAGAAGCTTTGATGGCGTGTATGCGGCCAAACACGTGTATTTCGTTATTTGTTTTTGTGAACCAACGCAGCAAGCGAAGAGGAAAAAAAGAAAAAATGATATGAATAGTACCAATGTTCTAGAAAGATGTCTATTGAGATTTGAGGTACACTTTTGTAGTTGCTTGTTTGCTTCAAAATTGATCGGTTTGATAGCTGTAGACCAAAACCCGAGAAAAAAATTTTAAGGGAAATTTGACCTTTGCGATTTTGTCCTTGCAGATGAAGCTTGATGGATTATATGTGTTCACAATTATTGTTCTTTAACACAAGAGCTACAACTTTCCCTCTGAGATAAATTAAAACTTCCGAAAGGTTTGGAAGATATAGTCCTGACTAAATGACCCTTTTTACATCAAAGCCTCAAACCTTTGGGGGCCTTTAACCGCGAAAGTTGATGAGATAAGAAAAAACGGCGAGACACGTGTCTGTCTTTTTTGCTCTTTTATAACGTTGCGGTGTCAGAATAGGGTTAATAATTTTCGTGTTGCACAGTGTAATTAATAGTTATACCCTACACCACTATGTGGAAAGGGTATTGCAAGTTTGTTTTGGTAAAAATTCATGTAACACCGAGAAATATTCGTCGGAGACCCCCAATGTGGTATACCAATCTTCATATCTCGGCGAGATAAAGCGATTTTGAGATGTGTGTCCGTCCGTCTGTCCATTATAAATCAGAATAGATCGCTATTTTAATTGGTGATGATCGTGAAATATTTAGCGGGTTAAATGGACCAAAAACATAATTTTTATCCGATTTTGTAGCTGCTCTGTAGGTCGCAGTAATAGTCCGATCGCCTCGAAAATTTAAATAAAGTAAGAGTATGTGCCAAAGAAAAACCTTGCAATTAGAGATGGCGATCAGATAATATTTAGAGGGTTAAATGGACCACAACTTTTGTGTGAAAATTGTGAAAATTTTTAATATACAGCTTATATCTTTTTTCCTGGAAGAGACATTCCGGGCAAGTAAGCTATACTTGGAAGAGGAACGCTTGACCTTTCCATTGATGCCAATTACGTTGATTAAAGTGCTCAGATAACAAAAACACCCTAGAGGTCGCAATTATAGCTCAATAGTCACGAAATTTTGCACGAGGTAAGGGTTTAGGTCGAAGAAGGTGCCTACAACTTTGGATGATTTAGCGGGTGAAATGGACCTTTACTTTTGTATAAAAATATACTCATTTTATTTTTGGTCCATATTTTAACTCCTGGAGGGCATATACCGGCAAAATAGCCTACATATGGAAGAATAAATACTGATATTTCCCCTGATGCAAATTGCAATAATGTGTCTGCTAGATAACGGGCCTACTGCCTAATATATAATGGGTTTTGTATAGAGAACCACAATTTCCTCTCATACTACAAATTGTCTCAATCATGACAGGGATATTTTCAGTTCAGTTGTCCAATTGAACTTGTATACAAATATTGCAGCATGAGGAAGCTTCGCCACCTATTTTATACCCTTAGCCTTTAGGTTAATACCAAATATGCAAAATACGACCAAAGCTGTACCCATCGAAAAAATGGTTTTTGACCCCAAGTATTTTTGGACGAAATTCGTTTCAAACAATTTGGAAACGATTTAGCCCTGTCCGTTCATCTGTCTGTCTTACTGTCTAGCTGGCTGGTGCGCACGATAACTCCAGAACGGATCTACCGATTCGAACCAAATTTTGCACTTTGTATTTTTTGCCCAAACTTAGTTTAATTTCCTTCGGACACCTCCACCACGAAAGTTAAAAAAAATTCTGAAAAATTGTGTGAACGATAACTGTGGAAGTGCGAAATCGATTTGGTCCAAACTTTCCATATATTAGTATTCCTTCCAGATATTTATAGGGTAAGACTCTATCGGTCCACACCTTAGCAGATTGTCCTTGCATACCTCCAGAGAATATGGCCGAAAAGGTCCAAGAAACACTGAAAAAGAAGCAAGACACCTTACTAAAAGGACATCAACAAAATATATAGATTTGTTATACGGCATAATTATTGTGTTTGTTTCTTTTTTGGTCAGATGCTGAGGGTATATTACCGTTAGCGGAGCTGACTTATACTATCTTACTAGGTGTGTAAATGAATATGAATAATTTTGGGATTTATAAATTTGTTTGCATGCAAATTATTTGAAATTCTATTCATTACTAGTTATTTCTATCGGTATAAAATATGTATATAACCACAATGAACTATTTTTGAAATGCCCTAAAAATCACAAAACTGCGTGCATTACCAAGCATATGTGAGGACGATAGATCTTTAATAAACCCACAATCAATGTGAAATTTCCAATTTTGGCATATTTTTTAGAAATGTATAATTTATATAATTTTTCCACAAATATCGCAGTAGGGACAAGGGAGGCTTATCTTATACCAATGAATTCATGTTATGTAATTGATATGTGACGTTTTTTTTATCGCCGAATCCAAAAGGCGTGTCCTAAGTTGCCACTTGTAGAGAAGTTTTTCATGGCTGAAATAATCAGGAAGTATCGGCAGCATTACAAAGGAGTACTATGCCACCGTTGAAAATTTGATGTGGCCAGGCCTGGGAATCATACCCGGACATTCAGCGTGCAAAGTAGTTGCACATAGCTAATTCTTATAGGTTGTGGTGTAGAGTATCACATGGTCGGCCCAGTCCGACTATAGCCTTTGGTTACTTGTTTTTATTTGATTTTATTTCTAAAAGTGTGACACTATTTCTTTTATTTGCAATATGTATGTAACTACTCGTCTGTTATTGCTTTTGTGTTTGGTATGTATTTCTATATATTTCAATAAAAAAACACCACAATTTATAAATGTGTGTATGTCGGAGTAAGACAATGGGTTTCCCGTGAGCGTAAATTTACTCTCGGTCACCACTAGTTAGAGTCTATCGAGCGAGAGTAAATTTACGCTCACGGGAGACCCATTGACTTACTCAGGTGTATGTGTTTTTGTGGATTTCTCATAGACGTAGCAAATTTGGGCCCTATCTGTCCAATCCTTGTGGTACTACCCACGCAAATGTTCAACATTTTTGTGTGGTTAAGGGTCTGTTCGAGGATCCTTTGGACAGTTTTACCGAAGGTTTTCCTAGTGGCCCTATCTACAGCGATACTATGTTTTTCGTAGGCTAGTGTGATAAAAAAAGTTCTATCTATGGAAATCCCGGCAAATTTTTGAGCTTTTATTCTATCAATACCATTGTGGGTTCTTACGCCCAACATTTTGAAAACTCCCCAAAATATGTACATGTTTTTTTTTTGGGATAAAAGTATTTCAATCCACACAGGCTGAGGGTATGAATATGAATATTATATGAAATCAACAGATGGAGTTCACAATATTTAAGATACAAGTTTGAAATTTGGTGCGGAGTAAAATATGTTAGGCTTTGAATATTTAGAATCGGACTACATTCGGTATAGTCCCCATAATAAAGTTCCGCCCTGTTTTCGGTATTCCCGCAGAAAATTGTCAAAATAGGTTCCCGTTTTAGCTTTCGCAAGATGAGAGAGATGAGAGAGACTTCAACGCAGAAAGCATTTATGCTAACGTGGGTATATCCGTATGAAAATACGGACAAAATGTGCTTTATCGAAATAATGGTTTTATACCCCAAGTATGTTTGGACGAAATCCGTTTCAGACAATTTGGAGTCGATTTAGCAATGTCCGTCTGTCTATTTCACAAATTTCTGGAGCGCACTATAACTCTCCAACGGAATAATCGATTTGGTCCAAAATTTGGCTTGTAATATTTTGTTCAAACTTAGTTTAACTTCAAAGATTGGCCATTTTTTCGCAAAAATTATAAGAACGATAACTCTCGAAGGGACTAACCGATTGGGTTCATAGTTTTAAGATCGTAATATTTCTACCATACATAGATATAGTTTGAATATGGACTATATCGGTCCACTCCTTTGGGTACCTTGCACACAAAATTTGGGAAAACCTTCTCTCAAAAGTCAAAATGTTGGGATTTTTTAGGTTTCCGGATTTTTTATTGAAACCGGTGGGTATAATCAGAAAGTGACTGGAGCAAATATTATAGACATAAAAATTCTCAAAAAAATTTTCAAAGAAGGAACCATTTTAAAAAATGCATATTTTTATATGCACTTATAAGGGAAATACGCACATATTCTAGTGAAACGGCTAAAACAACCGGAGTAACCGAGTCTGTCCCCAAAAAAAATATATGTTTCCTTGAAGAGCGAAAGTATACCTATCATTAAGAAGAATTCCAATAACATCGGAACGTGATTAGTAGAGTTATTCCATGTTAGGATCATTTTATGTAAAAATAGCACTTTTAACCCACATTAAGCCCAACAGGAACGACCCCAACGAAAACTCTCCGATTTTTTTTTAATTTTTGCCAAAAGGTAGGATTTGTTGCACTAATTACGGAAATGTATTATTTTCATGGGCGGCAGATCCGATTGGCCGGTTATTTGACCCGAAAAGCCAGATTTAAAACCGGGTTACACCCGGTACTACTGAACCGATTACTGCAAAATGGGTATCGTTTGAAAGCTTGTGGAAATACCTAACACATGGCGTTGTTATTTTAACCTTTCCCTCTCATGATGTTCTTACGCGGCTTAATTCTTCCCATAATTCTTCCCGTAATTTGACACTGATATCACGATATTTCAAGAATGGTGACTCGTACCGAAAATTCATAAAGGTAATTTTTGCAGATAATTTTTAAGCCAACAACTTTTACTTTAGTCGGTTTCTAATAGGTCTTCTCGGAAAAAAATTAAAAAAAGGCTTCCAAAAAATGACTTTGACCCTGAATAACTTCGTTTGCCCACATGGGATCGATGAGGACTTTTAGGCGGTACTTCTACGAGGGCAGTTCGGAAACTTCTTAGCCTAGCACAAAAAGCGCGGTATGAACACAAAAAAGTTAAGTGTTTTGGAAACTTCCATCTCTGTTATGAACACATGTTAAATTTTGTTTCGATCTGGCAACTCCTTCATATAGAAACAGGTGTTCAAAAAAGACGCATCCGCAATTTTTTTACAGGTTTATCGGGACAAGAAATTCATAATGATATGGTGAATGTGTTAGGTGAAAGTGCTCCTTCATATGCAACAGTAAAAAATTGGGTTGCTGAATTTAAACGTGGTCGTACAAGCATTGAAGATGAACCACGTAGTGGACGTCCAAAAACAGCAACAACAACAGAAATTGTAGCCAAAGTGAATAATATGGTATTAAATGATCGACGAATAAAAGTGCGTGAAATTACTAATATCATGGGCATCTCAAATGATCGAGTCCATTTAATTTTGCATGAAGAACTACAAATGAAAAAGCTTTCTGCAAGATGGGTGCCGCATTTGTTAACAGTCGATCAAAAACGCATAAGAATGAACATTTCTCAAGCTTGTTTGGATCGTTTTAAGCGAAATAAAATGGATTTTAAGCGTCGTTTCATAACTGTTGATGAGACATGGATCCACCACTATACTCCAGAGACAAAAGAACAATCCAAACAATGGACTGAAGCTGGAGGAAGTGCCCCAAAGAAGGCAAAAACAATTCAATCGGCTGGTAAGGTTATGGCAACGGTTTTTTGGGACTTCAAAGGTATTTTATTGATTGACTATCTGCAAAAGGGTAAAACAATAAAATCAGAGTACTATTGCAACCTTTTGGATCAATTAAATGTACAAATTCGAGAAAAACGTCCTGGCCTACAACACAAAAAAATAATTTTTCATCAAGACAACGCACCAGCGCACAAGAGTGTTTTAACAATGACTAAAATCCACCTTATTCTCCTGATTTAGCTCCCAGTGACTTTTACTTGTTCCCAAATCTAAAAAAATCCTTGCTGGCAAGCGCTTTACCTCAAATGAAGATGCAATTACAGTTGTAAACCACTATTTTGAAGACCTTGAGGAAAACTATTTTAATCAAGGGATAGAATTGTTAGAGAAGCGTTGGACTAAGTGTATTGAAGTTTCAGGAGATTTTATTGAAAAATAAAAATATTTTTGAAAAACTAACTATTCTCTTTCATTGATAGGCTAAGAAGTTTCCGAACCGCCCTCGTAATGGCAAACCCTAGCTTTCCCCCAAAATTCAGATTTGTGGGAATTTTTGCTATCTCCCCCTTATACGTATGACTATTTTGACTAGACTATAACGTTTGTGGACTTTTCGAATAAATGTTTACGTTTTGCTAATAATTTTGCTTTTTAGCTAAAAGTTTATTATAATTTTAATATTTAAATAAATAAGAAATAAATAATGAGGTTACAATTATACAATACAAATTATAGCAGATTTTAATACACGGCTATTTTCTGCTAAAATGTTGTTGATGATATGAAAACAGCCCATGTGAATTGAAACACATTTTCTCAAAAAACTTACTTATGTTGGGAGTTATTTCTCTCGATAGATAACGCACCCATCAGTCATTTCAGGAAACATGGACTTCCCCACGAAAAACATAATATCGCTGTAAACAGGGTCAGAAAGAGAACCTTCGGTAACAATTCCCGAAGGATCCTCGAACAGCCCCTAACCGCACTTAAGCCAATATGCTTAAGATTTGTGTGGGTGGTACGACAAGAAGCGGACCGATAGGGCCTACTTTTGAACATAATCAAAGTTTGTACAACATATTTCGAGATCCAAAGTTTGGACCCAATTGGGTTTCTCCATTTATGAGACCGACGCAGTATTCGGATCGAGAGTTGTCGTGTGGTGCGGTGGCTGCTGCAAACACTAAATACGCTGGCCGTTGGGGGTTTTTACAGCTTTCGGGTTATCTTCTTAAGAAGTGTGGCCTAACTTTTTTCCGAACTTTTGTGTGGGAGGTACCCGAAGGAATTGACGTATATAGTCCATATTCTAACCGGATATATTTCTCGTAGAAAAATTACGATGTGCAAAATATAGACCAAATCGGTTTCTGCCTTGAGAGTCATCGTGCGCACCATTTTAGCGAAAAGTTTTGAACTTTTGTGGGGGAGGAGTGGGCGGATTTGGTCCATCTTAGAACATGATATACATTTTCGCAAAACGTTACGACTCACGTTGGGGCAAGATTGAAAAAACGGGGCTTAATTGAAAAATTGAGACAACAATTTTTGATAATCTGTCTTGACAGGGTTAACGAGTACAAAATTCTGCCTCACTAGTCAAAATAGCAATGTCGTATATTGTTTACTTTTCGTGTAGCACAGTATTAAAGTTGAACATATTTTTAAAATTTAAGAAACAGGTGAAAAGTATTATACCTTGATCCAAAACATAAGCTCTGTTTCAGAACTAAAAAGTTTTTACAATTTTTACCACTTTTACACATTTTGCGTTCCCGTACACAAAATTTATATGAAAATCGTTTACGACTTTTACAACTTTTACGACTTTTACCACTTTATAAAGTACGGGAACAGGCCAATAAACAAACTGATGACATTACGAAGGCATCCCTTAACATAGACGACGCCGTCACTTTATGTATTTGTGAACGACATGTTGAACTAGATTGTGAATCGTTCGTTGATCGTACGGTCACCGACTGATTATAGTTCAGTGAACTATTGAACTATAATGAACTATATCGACTGATCTAGTTCATACGCTCTTTTCAATGAATCGTTCAATTGAACTAGTTCGTTCATGAACTATACAACTCTATTGCTCATGAAACTAAGTTTGGATATAATATGACGAAGACCAAATGTTGGACCAAATCGGTTGAACATTTCGAGAGTTATCGTGCTCTCCGACCGCCATATATGGTGACATAGGGGTTTTTTACACCTTTCGGGCTTTTTTCCCAAGAAATATGGACTTGCCCCTGAAAAAACTTTTACCGTCGTAACGGAGGAAGCGAATGCAAATCGTTTCAACAAAAATCAAAGTGATTCGAGAGCAGGTCTTACCGAAATTTTGTGTGAGAGGTACCAGAAGGAGTAGACAAAGATAGTCCATATTCGAACCTGATCTATATCTGGTAGATATATTAGGATTTGCAAAGTATAGATTACATCGGTCACTCCCTTCAAGAGTTATCTTGAGCAACATTTTTCCGAACATTTTTGAAGTTTTGTGGGGGAGGTACCTGAAGGAGTGGACCGATATAGGTCATCTTCGAACTTAAAATATATTTTAATAAAATATTATGAAGGCCAAATTTTGGACCGAATCGACATATCCGTTCGAGAGTAATCTTGCGCTCCAACCACTAAACAAGGTGTCATAGGGGCTTCTTGCACCTTTCCGGTCATTTTCTCAGGAAGTATGGACGTGCCCCTGATCAAACTTGAACCGTCGTATGGGGGGAAGTGAATACAAGCTGCTGCCGAAGGAGGCCGATTAAGTCCATATTGGAACCTCATCTAAATCTGGTAGAAATTTCACGATGTGCAAAGTATGGACCAAATCGGTTACTCCCTTCAAGAGTTATCGTGTACACAAATTTTCCGAACATTTTGGAACTTTTGTGGGGGAGGTGCCGGAAGGAGTGAACCGATATAGCTCATCTTCGAACGTAAACTAAGTTTGGACAAATTATTACGAAAGCCAAAATTTGAACCGAATCGGTACATCCATTCGAGAATTATCGTGCGCACCAGCCAGACAGACAGACAGACGGACGGACATTGCTAAATCAACTCCAAATTGTCTGAAACACATTTCGTCCAAACATACTTGGGGTCTAAAACCATTATTTCGATGAGGCACATTTTGCCCGTATGAAAGTATATGGCGAATAACAAAATTCCTTTACAATTCCATTTGAAAAAAATTAAAATTTTTTTTTACGAGCACATCTACGATTTTTGGTACAGAGGTAAAGGAAAAAAATCCGGATTCAAATCTGCTCGCGTTCACGAAATTGGCCAATGCGCGCAAAAGTTATAGCGGTTTTTATTCTCATATAAAGAAAAAATATTTAAAAATATCTTTTTTGTTGTTACGAGAAAATGTATGCATAAATCGTTAACAGCAGTCCATATCTATTCGTAGATGTTTAAATAGTTATTAAAATTATTATTATTTTCGCGGAAAGTCAACAAATAATAAAAAATTTTTGAAGTAAATCCAAATTATCCTGTCCCAGAATCCGTACAAACCCTCAAAAAATAAATTAAAGAATATATGCGGAATCTAGACAATGCGTAGAAAAATATGATACCAAATTTATAGAGATTGGGTACATAAATTGCATATTATAGCAACAACAAAAGAGAAAAACTTATTGTTGGAAAATATTGTTGCAAATATTTTTTTGGTTTGATTCTAAAAATTAGAAAAAAATATTTGGGAGTTCTCCAACTATTTTGCTAAAATCCCATAGAATAATGAATGTATACAGTTAAAACTTCATCAAAACATATGGTTTACCATCGCGAGAGTTTAACTGATTACTGTGATAACTTATAAGGGTAGGAAATTAAGAGTAATATTGAAATTACAATCATTAAATTAATATTATAATTAAAAAGCCTGTTATTCGCGAATTAGTTAAAGTCGGTTGATGCGCATCCGTTTTTGGATACAGCGAATCAATCTCTGTCAAAATTTATGCATATTTCGATGTTTCACTCAGGGGCCATTGTGTGCCACCAGTTGCATCATACACTGCAAAAAACCTTAAAGTTGGTAAAAGTCGCGCAATGTGCATACGATTTTGATGCGCATCCGGTTTCGTCAGCGCCTATCAAAAATACGTCCAAATATACCAATTTTAATTAGATTCTTCAAGAACCGCGGATGTGCCTCCACATTCTATTTTTAGTGAAAAACCCATATTACACGCGAATCTCTGTAATTTATGACACGCGTTTTCGCAAATATTATAATCGCGTATAAAAGATTCCATTTACGTAAAAAAATTTCAAGAAAATCGCGGTTTAGTACGCGGATTTGTCGAAATAATTTTTTGCTGCTTTTCCTATTTTCAGGGTATCTATAACCGCGGTTTTAGTGGATGGATTCGATCGCGGAAGGTCTCATTAGATCCGTCGCGTAAAAAAAACTAAATTCACTCCAATTACTAGGATGCTGTAAGGAGCACACTCATGAGATATGCATTAAACGACGTAGAATCACGAGTTTTATAATCCTAATGTGAGTTTTGGATATTATCTTGTTGCGCGTCCGAATTATTAAAACAATTCAAAAAACCCCGAAATTCCGGCTTCAAAATGTCAGCATCAATTTTAGGTGGATGCAGTGGATATATCGAAAAATGATACACTAGTATCATATTGCCCATGAAGTATTCTTTGAGTCTTTCTTTGGGCATATGTCTATAAAATGTAAGGTTAAGCCTAAAATCGGAAGGGAGCATAAAAAAACTTGTTGGCTTCAACCCATTTTTACCTATTTTTCTACATTGATGCCAACACAGCTTCCACATAAATTAATTTTAATGGTCGACCTTATGGGATTCCTCCTAAAACACTTCAGTTTAAAGAATGTATATCATACTATATAGAATATGTTAACAGTTCGCGAATTCTGAAAGGGTGAAACTCGGATTCATCGATTGTAAAAAATTTTTGTTTTTCGCCATATATACCCTTTCTAGCCTGAAGCCTGAGGGTAAAATTCTATGTCGATATAACCATGTCCGTCCGTCCGTCTGCTGAAATCAAGATACAGCTCGCAAGAGCTTTGTAATTTGGTATAGAAGTTTCTATTACTCATAGGATGTTTGGTATTGCAAATGGGCTATACCGGTCCACGTTTTCATATAGCCCCCATTGAACGGTACCACCCGATTTTCGGTATTTTGTAGGTTCTAGCTTAATTATCACAACGAAATAGCTGAAATGTGGTACTTAGTCTTCGTTGTGGGTATAAAACTTTTCCTCAGAAATTTATCGGTACAGGTCCACTCCTTAATATTGCCCCCATAGAAAGGTACCTCCCGATTTTCGGCATTTTGAAGGTTATGGCCACAATAGTCAATCAAAGTGGCTGAAAATTCCGGGAATCGGGAGGTACCTTTCTATGGGGGCTATATAAAGGCGTGGGCCTATGCCGACATATTTAAAGGGAAAAGTTGAAAACCCTCAAGCCTAAATTTAAGTCATGTCGATGGACTATTGTGGCCATAACCTTTAAGATATCGAAAATCGGGATGTACCTTTCTATGGGGGCTATATTAAGGCGTAGACCAGTACCAACAAATTTCTGAGGAAAGTTGTATACTCACAACGAAGACTAAATTCAAAATTTCAACCATTTCGGAGGAATATTGAAGCCACAACCTTTAAAATACCGAAAAATCGGGAGGTACCGTTCCATGAGAGCTATATGAAGGCGTGGACGTATACAGACACATTTCATATGAAAAGATATATACCTCAAATAAGGACCGTATACCAAATTTCAGCCATTTGGGTGCAATAGGCCACAACCTTTTAAAAGACCGAAAATCGGACCGAAAATCGGGCTAAATGATAACACTCAACGAAGACTAAATGCTACAGCATTTAGTCTTCGTTGAGTGTTATCATTTAGCCCGATTTTCGGTCCGATTTTCGGTCTTTTAAAAGGTTGTGGCCTATTGCACCCAAATGGCTGAAATTTGGTATACGGTCCTTATTTGAGGTATATATCTTTTCATATGAAATGTGTCTGTATACGTCCACGCCTTCATATAGCTCTCATGGAACGGTACCTCCCGATTTTTCGGTATTTTAAAGGTTGTGGCTTCAATATTCCTCCGAAATGGTTGAAATTTTGAATTTAGTCTTCGTTGTGAGTATACAACTTTCCTCAGAAATTTGTTGGTACTGGTCTACGCCTTAATATAGCCCCCATAGAAAGGTACATCCCGATTTTCGATATCTTAAAGGTTATGGCCACAATAGTCCATCGACATGACTTAAATTTAGGCTTGAGGGTTTTCAACTTTTCCCTTTAAATATGTCGGCATAGGCCCACGCCTTTATATAGCCCCCATAGAAAGGTACCTCCCGATTCCCGGAATTTTAAAGGTTGAGGCCTCAATATTCCACCGAAATGGCTGAAATTTGGTATTATTTGTTGGTTGGTGGTATAAAACTTTCACTCAGAAATTTGTCTGTACAGGACCACGCCTTCATATAGTTCCCATAATACGATACCCCTCCGATTTTCGGTATTTTGAAGATTGTAGCCAAAACAACCCACCGATTTAGTCTACGTTGGAGGTAAAAACTTTTCCCACTGAAATTCGTCGGTATAGGTCCACGTTTCGATATAGCCCCATAGAACTGTACCTCCTGATTTTTGTATTTCTGAAGGTTGTGACGGCAATATCCTACCGAAATGACTGAAATTTGTTATTTATTCTCCCATGGGGTTATAAAATATTGCAGAAGAGATTTATCAGTTTAGATCCACGTTTTTTTATATCCCCATAAAAGCGTACCTTTGAGTCTAAAAATTTTCCGCCAGAAATTTGTCGGTATAGATCGACGTTTTGATATAGCCCCATTCACCATTTTGAAGGTTAGCCACATTGTTTTACCGAAATTGGAGAAATTTGGTATTTAGTCTTCTTCATAAACGAAAGGAATAATTGTTACATTTTACTTCATGACAATTCGTGGTGGAGGGTATAACAATAAAATGTTGGTGAAGGCAGTAAAACACATTTTAAAGGATTTCCAGAAAATCCCATTATGTATGGAACATTCAGACATTTTAATGCATATAATACGCAATACTGTGCGTTCGTCCCTAATGGCGGCTATATATATAAAAGTGCGGACCGATATGTTCCATTTTCAATACCAAACATTCTAGGAGTAGTAAAAACTTCTGTACCAAATTATAAAGCTCTATCGTAAATATTGCCTACTGTATCTTGTTTTCAACAGACGGACAGACGAACAAAGTTAATTATACCCTCCATATTTTGGTGGAGGTTATAATAAGCTATCCATTAAAAAACATTACTTCCATCGAATCACTGTACATTAGAAGTTGTATTTTTTATGTTCATTTTTTATTTATTTTTTTTTTTTCAAAATTATGCAACCGTGTTTACGTGCCTTGCCCGACTGTCTGCTACCGATGTTTTTCACGCGCTTTGTAATTCAACAGAAGAATTTGTGTCCTTACACAACTCAACGGAGAGGACCTAAAGCGCCAGAAGATACCATTATCCAGTAATACATACAGTTAGTCAACTAAATTATTGCAAACGATGAATTTTTAAAAATTTCACTTTTTAATTACGAATTACTACATGAAATTATTTCAATAATGTTGGTGTTTTTGTGCATTTCTGTTGATTTACCTGTTAATGAGAACATCAAGCCACTAAATGCAGAAATGATCGGAAACAACAAAAACAACGGACAAAAATAATAGACACCTGGTTTTTGTGTTGTCAACTAAATAATTGCAAAATGTATGAATGTGCAATAAAATCGCGGGATTTTCCCCGCGATTTTTTTCAATTAGAATTTTTTGGACTTTAATGGTATGTGGATATGCAGATCAATAATTTTTTTATCATAAATTAATTGTTGTGTCTGTAACATAGACGGTATATTCAGAAAGAAATTAACCTTCTGTTTATGTATGTCGACCGAAAGGTTTCTTGCGCTTCCAAAGTGGAAATAATAATTTTCTGTTCATATACAGCCTGTCCATGTATGTCGACTGAAAGGTTTTTTGCGCTTCGGAAGTGGAAAAAAATCATTTTCTGTTCATGTAAACGCCTTCGAAACGAAAATCTATGCGACCGACAAGCCATACGAAATAACACGTAAACGTACACTTTTCCATTACATTTGGGTTTATGTATTTCGAAAGAACTGTCTCTTATAGAAAGAGAATGTCAAAATCACTCACTTGCTTTGTAGCTGCCGAGTGGAACGTAAACTCGCGAATAACACCGAAAATCTTAAAACAAATTTATGCAACACATTCTTGAAACAAAATAAAAATTGTATAGATACGTTTTAATGGCGGTTTCATTCAGTACTTTGAAGGAATCAATAAAATAAAATAATTCAAAATACCGACACATTTTATTTTTCAAACAAAACAAATCACAACTTCTCACGAAAATTCAAACAACGCTAAGCATTAATCTTATTTATGTAGGACTTGGTTTTAATACAACTGTACCAAAGACATTAACACCCCGGTGCAAAGTCCAGATATTAACTCTATCGACAAATTATGGGTACACCTGATGAAAAAAAGCCCACTAACAGGAGGGCCTAATAAATTACATTAAAAAAGAATGGCAAAAAATACCATTGAAATATGACATTTCGAAACTTATTTATTAAATTCAGAGACGTTTAAAAGCTGTTTTTGATGTCCACGGTGGGCATACGGAATATTAGAACCAACTTTTCGAAAAATACCGCGAAAGGCTGAAAAGTTGTGAATTTTGAAATTTTTTGGTGGACAGAACAAATAGTGAGTTGTTTCTCTTTTTGTTAATTTTAAGAAAAAATTTGGGGAAATTTAACCACTTTTTATACCCTACACCACCGTGCGGTAAGGGGTAATATGCCTTTGTGCATTTGTATGTAACATACAAAAGGAAACGAGATAGACCCATAGTTCCTTTTAGGGATATATAGAATCACCTTTTATGTCGATTTATGCATGTCCGTCCGTTCGCAACGTACAGGTCGCATTTATTATCCGATTCAGCTGAAAATTGGGTACTATAATTCTTTAGTATTAGGAAGAGCGCTATTGCTTTTGAAGAAAATCGGTTCAGATTTTTATATATCTCCCATATTTATTTTCGGCCGATTTTAGGTATTTGATGCACGAAACACGCTATAGATGTCCGATTTCAATGAAATTTGGAATGTGTGACGAAATGTGTTCTAGAAATAAGTGTGCTATATTAAATCGAAATCGCACGAAACATGTCATATCAGTCCAATTGTGATGAAATTTGGAATATGTAACGGAATTTGGTCTAGAAATAAATGCGCCAAATTTATTGAACCGATCAAGATTTGGATATAACTCCCAAATTATTTTACATATTCACATTGGTGTAGGGTATCATAAAGTCGGCCACACCCGATTTGTATCCTTCCCTTACTGGTTTAATTTTATTTTATTAATAAACATGTGTAAGAATTACACTGTTAACAAACTATTAATAATGATATTTCTAGCAATAAAATGATCTTTTATTGAAAATTTTGTAACAATTTTCATTTTGCAATAATTAAGTTGACTAACTGTATTTTCTTCCTGCTTCCGTTTGATGTTGGTGTTATTATTAATATTGTTGCTATTGCCGTTAATGTGGTTGTTGTGTTGCAATAACAATGGTTTCTGTGCTACTACTGTCCCAGCACACCATCCATTCCATGTCTTGTACGTGTGGATATTTCTTCAAAGTATGTACTTACACTCAATTGTGTCCTTCATACATTCTCTACACATCATCGCTTATTATCTGTTATTCTTGTTGTTGTTTTCTTTTTTTCACATTTGCTGGCGCGCATTACTGCTGCGCGTGTATTATTGGCCATCTTGTATGAAAGTCCTTCGTTTTATTTTATTTCACCAAGAATGCATTACAGAAATGTTGACATGGCAATGATTCGAAGGATTGGTTAGGACATCTGTAAACACATACTGACATAGACGCGGAAATACACGCTGACACATAAGCTACGTTGATGAGTAGATGTGGCAGACAGATTTGCTCTGACAATTACTTGGTCCCATGGTAGTCACCATGTGATGCAATGCAACGCGACCATGTGCAAAGTCTTAAGAAAACTTATTAAGTTGTTATCTTCCGCACAGACAGTAAACGCAAGACGGTGTTGATTGGTTCTTTCAGTCTGTCATACATTAAGCTTTGTTTTCATCGTCCAGGCGCAAAGTGTGAAATGAAGAACGAAAACGTATCTAAAGGATAATCATGAATTTTTACTACTTTACAGAGCTATCGTATACATATGTAAGTTACAGTGGGCACGATTTTGTATAAGCAAATGTAATTTTACAAGTCTGGATGTAATGTGACATATGTATCAATATAGCTCCTATGCAGTAGTACGATTCGATTTTGAGAGCTTTGAAATTCGTGGCCGAATTTAAAGTCGGGTTTTTTGTGTTGTCGTTACTCCAGTAATAAACGAGGTTTTAACTTGCCTTTTTATCTCAAAACTGTATCCAAATTGAATATTTTAGTTCCCCTCCACATATCAAAAACCCAACATTATTTCATATTCATTTTTATATTTCAATTGTAGTCGCCTTAATTCACACTGTATGTGTGACATGTCCGTAATGTAGAATGTGAGTGCGAGTGTGTGTGTGTGTGTGTGTGTGTGTGTGTAGAAAATGAAAATAATTGAATGAAATGAATCGAAAAACGAACGGTTTCATGAATGAAAAAATAAATGCAACCCATATCAAGGAAATGCTCACAAAATGAAACAATTGCATTCCGTTTTGTTGTTGTTCACAATGAACGTAATTTTAGTATGTCACCCACCCACCATAGAAGGAGGAACAAAACAACAACATAACTTAAAGGATTTTTCAGTTGTTGTTCCAATTTTATAGGAAAAAATGAATGAATAAAAATACTACATTAGGGTTAGGACAGGATAAGAAAACATATGTATGTATTATCCACATAATAAGCTTAAAATTGACTCCAAATAGCATAGAAGATCAGGATAAGAAAGTATATAATAACCGTAACTATAATTCAATATTGCATAGAGCTAGAAAAAATTTTCATAATATAGGCATGCCGATCAAACCCTTAACCTGTGTAACGCATATAGTTGGCATGTAGGTTTGAAAGATAACAAAGAACGGTTCTTATCGGTTTTAACATGGCAACGTCTAGATTCTGTCTTGTTTAAACTCATTTCATGCATACATTACACTCTACTGATACTACCCGTGGATTTGAAACATGGGTATTGGCGAAAGCAGATGAGGCAGAACTGAGTGTGTTTGAGTGAAAGCTTTTCCTCAGAGTTATGGACCAATATGTGTTGACGGTCTTATGAATTACGAGTTGTACCAGCTGACCCTCATCGGTCTAGCAAAACGTATTGAGCTACATAATGTAGGCAGGATGGCAATAGATACCCCCACCAGAAAGACATCAATCCCACATCGACCGGTCCTATGCACCGAATTGACTCGGAGGAATCTGCGATCAGGGACCGTCACCTCAGCAATTATGTGTTTGTGATCGTGTATTTTTTTCACCATGGGAGCGGAAATTTATCCCGGAATGCCTGGTCCGTGCTGGGATAGACATAAACTGGTATGGATCTGTTCCGTTTGCTAGATCCGCATCTACCACATGTCAAGAATGGTGATATGTAATGGATGTATGGAATTGGTGCATTTCCGAGGAGGCCCTGGCCTTACCCAGGATTACTGCGTTAATGTGTCTCCAACTTCGTCGTCCGACTCTTCGTCGACGTCAAGATTCGTCGTCTCCCCAACAACAAATGCTGCATCTAACGCTACAAGTTATTGTTCAGCGACGCGGATATGCATCATTCCAGCAATTCAATTGCAATGGTCTTCGCAATAAGATGAGCAACAATTTCGCTGACCTTATTTATAAATCGGAAAAACATCATGAAACAAAGCTCACCGCCACCTGTAGCTTGCAACTTTGCTACAACATTTTGCAACAACATTTTGCCGACCTATTTGCAGACCTATCTGGCTTGAGTTTGACTCTAGTGACCCATACATGGAATGTATGGGGTAGCAGTAAAGTGCTGCCGGGGTATAGCTGCTTAATGTGTTCCAATTTTATGAAAAGCTTTGCCCTGCGTTATATGCCCAATATTAGTTTGCTTTTAGATGGCAATAACCGTCTGATGCTAGGGAACTTCAATGCCCATCATGAGCTTTGGTATTTCGTCCTATGTAATGAACAGAGGGGTACAGTGTTGGCCGAGCAAATTTATAGCTCCGCGTTTTGCATGGTGAATGAAGACGCTCCACGAAAATTTGGCACCAGGTCTGATAAATGAGTATCCTGGCAACCAGCCATTTCCCTGGGGTCAGACCACCTTCCTATCACCGTATCCGTAAATAGACCACCCGACTTCATAACCTCTGAACGCATTGGGAAGCTGATTGGCAAGGGTTCAGAGAATTTACAAATCACCGCTTCAGAAAGCTGCCCATTCCCTCAGATCCTAGGGTAGCTGAGAGAACTTTCCGGGACATCATCACTGCAGCAGCCGCTCGATACATAACTGCAGGTTGAATACCCGAAACAAGACCAAATTTCCCAGCAGAGGCGATGGGACTAGTAAATGAGCATGATGAACTTCGTCGCATGAGCATGATGAAGACCCAAGAATTAGAGACCTTACTCTTGAATTCAACAGGCTAATAGGAAAATGCGGAAACAAGCGGAAAATGTGGCTAGACCACATGAAACAATGTAACATTGGTACAATGTTAATTGTGGGCAACGGTTAAATCACTCTCGAATCCGGGAAAATAGGATGATAGAATCGCTGTTACCACTACCGGCGTGACAGTAACTGAGCCGAAGGGGAGCGCGTGTTATTTTAACCGGCAGTTTATAGAGCACCTCGAGAGTGATAGGGCAAAGAGAAATGAGCTATGCCGTATAAGAAGAGCCGACCCACCCGAGGAGCTACTACCACAATATACGATGGGTGATGTTGCAGACGTCATCCGAAACGCAAAATAATCCAAAGCGTTTGGTCCATAAGTAATATCAATGGTAATGCAACGAAGTTGAGAAATATCCGAGGCTAAATCCAAAACCACACTGTTCACCGCTTGGACGGCACTGAACATATTTGTCGATGGTGTACTGATTCCGACCACTAATGATGTTTAAGCATGTTTAAGTCGTCCGCGCAAGTAATTTGCGATAAGATCAGAAGTAGAAACAAGGTCCATAAGTCGATGGCACTTGGGGTGCTGTTGACCGGTCAGTGGTAAGCCATGCGGTATGCAAATGTTAGCGCTACGCAGTGGAAGAACATTGAAACCTGCCAGAATGCCGCCCTGAGGACTGTAACAGAATGTTGTCCATAAAAATCCATGGTACGAAAAGGAGTGTCTTAAGGCTAATGAAGGGAAGAACGATGCTTAGAGGGCAACCCAACTGTGAATAGCAGAACGAAGAGCCAGGGAAAAATATTGGGAGAAGAAGAGAGATGAGAATTATATTTTCAGGAGAAAGAAGAAACAGCAAGAAAAACTCAAGATGTTCAGGAGTTAGAAGGAAGTCCGAAAATTTTACCAGAGTGTAGAAAACCACTGAAGGGTAAGGTGCAGGCACATATACATATATCGTACTGAAGATCAGTAAAGAGCATTTCATTAAACTTTAGGTATTGAGTTTTTCGTTTTTCCTGGTCAAAATTCAGTAACTTTTGAACGGATATGAGTGTTTTTGAGTTTTGCATATGTTCCAATCAAATGGACAAAGGCCATTAAACAAACCATAAAACCGCAAAAAATAAGTTTTTGTATTTTTTTTAATTTTTTCAAAAAATTTAAAATTTTTCAAAAATTAAAGAATACTCCTTGGATTTTAATAAAACTCATATGACTCATATAAAGACTCATTTATGTCAAACAAATTTCATTTGTGTGAAAAGGCTATAATTCGTATGGGAAACGGAGAGAAACAAGTAAAAAGGATCAGTCGTCTTTGCCGACAGAGATATACACTCAGTCTATGTGAAGTGAAACTTTCATCTACGGACAGTTCGAATGTATTTAGGGCCTTTTCAGAATTTTGTGGCCTTTTTTTGGTCATTTGAACTTGCCAACAAATATGTGGTTCAGAAGTGTTGCGGAGGAGATACTTGAAGGAATGGACCGACATAGTTCATTATGGAAGTGGATCTTATTTTAGGAGCCATATCTTTTCGATAGATATCACGCCCACTATTCATTTCAGTGGGTCATCGAATAACTTTTGGACCAGTATACCAGGAATCATAGACTTATGCACGGAAAAAATAATATTGCTGGTAGCAGGACCACAACGAACAGCATCGGTATACATTTCCAAAGGTTCGAAGATCCACCATTATAGTGAAATTCTTTAAATATTGGGGGAAAGTACGGGAAGTTGGGGACCGCTATTGCCCATCTTCAAATTGAGACTAAGTTTTGACAAAATATGACAAAGGCCAAACTTTAGGCCGAATCGGCAGATCCATTCGATAGTTCTCTTGCGCTCCAACCACTACACACGGTGTTATAGGGTTTTTTGCACATTTCAGGCTATTTTCTCAGGAAGCATGGACTTGCGCCTGATGAAAATTGTACCGTCGTACGGGGGGCAGTGAATACAAGTTGTTACAACAAAAATCAAAGCGCTTCGAGAGCAGGTCCTAAACTGAATTTATCCGAAATTATGGACCAAATCGGTTACTCCCTTCAAGAGTTATCGTGCGCACAAATTTTCCGAACATTTTCGAACTTTTGTGGGGAAGTACCGGAAGGAGTGAACCGATATAACCCATCTTCGAACTTAAACTAAGTTTGGACAAAATATTACGAAAGCCAAATTTTGGACCGAATTGGTTATTCGTTCGAGAGTTATCGTGCGCTCCAGCCAGCCAGACAGACAGACGGACGGGCATGGCTAAATCAACACCAAATTGACTGAAACGGATTTCGTCCAAACATACATGGGGTTTAAAACCATTATTTCGATGAGGCAGATTTTGCCCGTATGAAAGTGTATATAGCCACATACCAATGCGGTTTGAGACCTGGGAAATCTAATCTTCACCCCAATCCAAGGGAAAACCCATTAAAAACAGATCGCCACATACCACCTATTCGCCGACTACAAAGCCTTCTTCGACAGCCCAATAAGGTCAAAGATGTTCCAAGCCATGCGTGAGTTTGGAATTCCTGCAAAATTAATCCGATTATCTGAAATAAAATTAGCTGAAGCGAGATCAACACTTGGGTGACGTAGGGGATGGAAGATACCAAGAAACGGTCCTGACCGGTTTTAACATGACAAAGACCAGGATTTATCTTGGACCTCTTTCATCTCAAGCGGACACTGACCTCCCAGTGGTGTCACCTGGGGAACTGCCTTTAACACCCGTTAAAGGTAGTGAGCTAACATGTGCCGAGCTTTCACCCATTAGAACGTTAAAAACTTGGGTTTGGGCGTCGGGTTAGTAACCCTCCCCTAGAAAAAAAACAGCCTACTATGAAAAAACGAAAGAAAAGAAAAACAAACCCCTCTAAAGTTGACGAACCCCGCAAACGTTTTAAGGACCATGCTCTGCGAATCTGCACCTGTAATGTTCGCACTCTTTATAGAGAAGGTGCAGTCTTCGAATTGGCAGACGTACTTGAAAAGTACAAGGCCGATATTACTGCCATACAGGAAATACGATGGATTGGGAAAGGCGTCACAACAACACCTAAAGGTGCCGCACTGTATTATAGCTGCCATGACGTAAAGCATGAGTTTGGTTGCGGATTCGTAGTTAGTCGGAGACTAAAACATCTGGTATCCACCTTCAGCCCAGTGAATGAAAGACTTGCTGCAATTCGAATAAAAGCTAAATTTTTCAACATCAGCTTTCTTTGCGCCCATGCTTCCACTGAAGAAAAGGACGAACAGACCAAAGATATATTTTACGAGCGCTTAGAAGAAACATATGACCGTTGCCCTGCCCATGACATTAAAATCATTTTAGGCGATTTTAATGCCAAAATTGGAAAGGAGAATATCTTTGGTCCAACAGTCGGGAAATTCAGTCTCCACAGTGAAACATCTGACAATGGTATGAGGCTGATAGACTTTGCAGCTGCAAAAAACATGGTAGTTAGCAGTACCAGATTTAATCATCTCGATATTCATAAGGGCACCTGTCTGTCTCCAGATCAGAAAACAAGAAACCAAATAGATCATGTTGTGATTGATGGAAGACATTCATCGAGCGTGTTGGATGTACGATCGTTCCGAGGCCCAAACATTGATTCGGACCACTACCTTGTTGCAGCAAAAGTACGTACCCGTCTAAACGTTGCAAATAAAGCACGAACAGACAGAACGCGGAAGTTGGACATCGATAGGCTGCAAACACAACAGATAGCCACAGCATATTCCACTCAACTAGCCCAATTGCTTAATCAAAGCACTCCTCATCCCGATAACATATCAGCGCAATGGCAAAGCATTGCCCACTCCATGCAAACAGCCGCAAAATCCATACTTGGATACCAGAGACCTCCAACAAGGAATCCATGGTATGATCAGGAGTGTCGTGCTGCCACCGAAGAGAAAAATGCGGCATATAGGGCTACTTTACAATCCGTAGCAACGCGCAGCGCACGAGAGAGATACAGGGAGAAAAGGAAAAAGAGAGAGATGGAAAAGCGGGAGTGTGAAAAAATCGAGATGTACAGGAGCCAGAATGAAGTCCGAAAATTCTACCAAAGAGTCAAGCATCAAACTCATGGCTTTGGTACAGGCACATCCTCCTGCAGAGACCAGCAAGGTAATTTGTTAAGTGATACAGATAGTGTACTCAGGATATGGAAAGAATATTTTTCAAATCTGTTGGTATCCAATAGCAGCGAAGACGACGAAGATACCACAGTCCCAATCCCAGAAGATGGTTTTGAATGTATACCGCCCAGCCAAGATAAGGTAAAGACAGCAATAAATCGGCTGAAGAATAATAAGGCAGCAGGAGCCGATGGATTACCGGCCGAGCTGTTCAAAACCGGAGGCGCTGATAAGGCGTATTCATCAGCTAGTTAGCACCATCTGGCAGGAAGAACGAGTACCCGACGATTGGAACCTGAGTATCCTGTGCCCCGTCCACAAGAAGGGAGATAAGACTGTATGCTCTAACTATAGGGGCATAAGTCTACTCCCTATTGCCTACAAGATCGTGTCAGGGATATTGTGCAAACGACTAAACCCTATGGTCAACGAGATAATTGGACCATACCAATGCGGCTTTAGACCGGGCAAGTCCACCAGTGACCAGATATTTACCCTGCGGCAAATCCTGGAGAAGACCCAAGAGATGCAGATCGACACCTACCACCTTTTTGTCGATTATAAAGCAGCCTTCGACAGCCCGCTGCGTTCAAAGGTATTCCAAGCCATGTCTGAATTTGGTATCCCCGCAAAGCTCATCCGGCTTTGTAAAATGACTTTAACTGACACGAGGTCCTCAGTTAAAATAGGAAAGAACCTCTCCGAAGAGTTTGGTACCAAAAGAGGTTTCAGACAAGGAGACAGCCTTTCGTGTGACATCTTCAACATCCTGCTAGAAAAGGTTATACGAGAGGCAAACGTCAAAAGAAGTGGCACAATCTACACCAATAGTCACATTTTACTTGCTTATGCTGATGATATAGACATCATGGGCCGATCAGTAAAAGAAGTAACGGATACCTTTATAAAGGTCGAAGGAGAATCTGCTAAAGTGGGTCTGGCGGTAAACGGTGAGAAGACCAAGTTGATGGTGTCGACGCGCAATGCGTCCATTGAGCTCGGACCGACTGTGGAACTTGGTTCCTATAATATTGAGGTAGTAAAAGACTTCGTCTACCTCGGCACCTCCGTAAACACAACAAACGACATCAGTTGTGAAATAAAAAGAAGAATTGTATTGGCCAACAGATGCTACTTTGGTTTAAGTAAGCAGTTTAAAAACAAAGCCACATCTCGTCAAACAAAAACAACGCTATACAAAACACTGATACTACCCGTGCTGATGTATGGATCCAAAGCATGGGTACTTGCAGAAACAGAAATATGTATAAACCAATATGCGTTGATGGTGTATACCAGCGTCGTATAAAGCACGAGCTGTACCAGCCGACGAACAGTATAGTAAAACATATCGAGCTACAGCGATTGCGTCGGCTGGGCCATTCAGCAGGATGGATAAAGATACTACTCCAGAAAAGCATATGAATATGATGTCACAAAACTGGCATCCAAAATTGAAGAAGTAAAGTAGAAGATCAATACGTTTGGAAATCTGTTCTTAGTTCGGCTTATGGAACAAAACGTTCTGTTTAGAATAAAAGCCATCTAAGTAAGTTTCTCATCTCATCGTGCCCAGCTTGTGCTTATGCAGTCTTCACAACAAGTAATTATTGCCGTCGGCCAATTTTGTTTATTTTCCATTATTTTCTCCAAATAAAAGTATGTCCCTTATAACATAGGGTACTTGAAACTCAGACGACGTCTAATTATTTTTAATTTGCCACTTCAACTTTTTTGTTTGTTATATGCTAATACACCCTATTATTCCTTGTGTCCTTGATGTCAAAAGTCACACGTACCAATCATTTTGAGAAATGCTTTTTTATGCAATTCCCGCCCAACATCAAAATGGACAGAAAACAAAAGAAACACAGCCAATTTTGTTGATTCGTGACTTTGGCAATATTTTACTTTGTTTTCACTTTACACTCGAAATGTCAACGGGGTGTTTATTCCATAAACAATCTCTTTCCGTATGAGTGCACATATAAAATATCAAGTTCAGCTTCAATCAAAAAGAGTTGTTACATTTTGTCTAAAGGTCACATCTGGTTTTAACTATACAAATATCAAAGTATTTTAATAAAAAATAAACAGCATTCGTCGTGGTTTTGACATCGATGGATTTGCCATTTTTTTAAACTTTATTTATTATTGCACCTTAATAATTTACAATTGACACTTCCCCAGATACTATCCTTAATTTCTTTCAATCCATGACCAACTGAGTTTTTTTCTGAGGAATTAAACACAAATTTTACACGCATACTCGTATGTACATACAGAATTGCAATTCTTTCCTCTGTGAAAATAATGGTAAATTTTACTTTTTTCAATATAAATAAAGAATACACTTTTTCTTTTTGTATACATTCACATACATATTTTAATAATTGCCACAACCCATTGACCAGGCAGGTTCAATGAATTAGTGCAAGTTGTACGCCAATAATTTGTTTCCAACGAATGGCATAAAGGAAATATTCCAATCTATAAATAATTACACTGTGCAACAAAATTTATTTTTTTTTAAATGATTGGAAAACCGGGCGGATTATGAAAGTATGGCTAAAAATATGAGACACGTGTATCGGCGTTTTTAAAGTTTACATCGGCACATTGTAGGTATAAAGTGTCTTTGGCAATTTTACTGAGAAGGATGTGGGAAATATTTATATCTAAAATGCGATCATATCAGATCAAAATATTCTACAAAATTGATCGTTCTAAAACTTTACTACAGGTCTCAGAATACACCAAATCTGTAAAACGCCAGGAATCTATAAAGAGAAAAAAACAGGTTTTAGGGTTAAGTCGTTCTTAATCTGAATATATTCAAAATTGTACCACAAAACATAATTTTAGAGGGGTAATGTCAAAGACAAAAATATTCTCCGTCACCAAAGAAATGAAGTCCCTATTTTTCATTGCATATCGCAAAAATATTACGATAAACTTTGTTGAAAAACAGCAAATAATTCTACACATTTGTTGATGAAATTGTTTCCTTCTTTTTCGAATTGAGCATGGAAGTAACACAAGTCAACTGCAGCTCACCTTTCACTTCTCGAGCTATTATGAATGATAAGGGAGGAGCAAAAAAAAAAAAATGAACACATGTTCACAATGTGGAAAATTGAAAATAATGTCGCATTTTGTGAACCCTTGAAACAATTACTCGTGTTACCGTACCGTCATTCTATGTAGAAATAATTGTGTCATCATTAAATTCTTAATTTTTGTATAAATAATAAATAAATTCTTAACTACATAAACATTTCTTACAAGAAAAATGTCAGTTATCAACAACCCATAGTAAAACAAGTAAGCAAAGGTTATAGTCGGACGGGGCCGACCATGTCATACCCTACACCACTGCCCCTGTGAATTAGCTTCCAGCAAATCAAAATTCCTTTATGGAACAAATAAGCTTATTGTACGAAATAACTTTGTCGATTCTGCCACCTTATCACATTAACCCACTTAGCGCCGAGAATTTTTTTTTTTTGAGAGAAAACTTAAAATTGTTTATAACAATTATATATTTGAGTCATTTCAAGCATTTTTTAAAAAAACTTATACACGGTGCCCTTGAATCAAATTTAAATGGAAGGTACTTGCATCTGGGAAGTTTTTGCGGATTCTGAAACTACAATGTTCATAGATGAGAAAAATCAAAAAACAAAAAAAAAAAAATCGCCGGAGCGCTTTTCAAATAAATCGCGATTCAAGTTGACATTTTTGGGGGTTGTTTAGGTTTTTGCGATTTTGCTTGGAAACCGCAAGTCCTATCAAAATGGGAATAAAAAAATGACATGACATTGTTTTATAAGGGGGCGATACAGTCAGTGCATTGTCCCAATTTTAAGTCTAATATCTCAAAAATGGTAAAACCTACAAAAATACAGTAAAGGTCAATCTTGTAGAGAATTTTCATAGCTGCAACATTTTCTTTTGTCCCATTTTGACAGGAATTGCGGTTTCCAAGCAAAATAGCAAAAACCTAAACAACTCCTAAAAATGTCAACTTGAATCGCGATTTATTTAAAAAGCGCTCCGGCGATTTTTTTTTTGTTTTTTGATTTTTCTCATCTATGAACATTGTAGTTTCAGAATCCGCAAAAACTTCCCAGGTGTAAGCACCTTCCATTTAAATTTGATTCAAGAGCACCGCGTATAGTTTTCCTGCAATCGGGCCTCCTTTTAAAGGTGCCAAAAATTTTGGAGGGTAATATGCCCATCCCTTGGTTTTTGATTGAGAAAATAATCTTACTATATTCCTAACAAATCCCTGACTTTATATGATTCTAACATTTATGATTAAATTTTTATCGCATATTTAAATTTTTCGTCAAAAGTCGAAAATTACAAAAAAGTCGATTTTTTTAACAGTTTGGGTTTTAGGCCATGTGCGTGGAAATGCATAGGTCAAAAGAAGCTTTATAAGCGTGAAATGACAGATAAAAGACTATACTATAACAAAATGCAAAAAACCCCACAAAAATATTAGAAAAAACAGAGTTCTACGTAAATTTTTGCAACCAGTTTTTGTGGCGTTTAAACGAGTGGGTTATCTGGGTTAAGCTTGAGACCTACAGTAGTTTATCGCTGTGTCCGAACGGCGTGTCCTACCACCATTACTGAGGTGCATTTTGCCACGGTTGAAATTTTTTATATTACCTCGCCGGGGAATCCAACCCACGACATTCTGCGTACAAGGCGGATGTGAAGTTGAAATATAGCTCCACTATATGAAATAATATTAGAAACGAAGATACCTAATGATTTTTTTTGCTTTGAGCATATCAAATGTCTCCTAAGTCTATTCTTCAAAAGTAGAAAAATGTAAAATTTTCATGTTTTGACATATCTAATAGGGTGCCACCGTGGTCCAATGGTATGCACACCCGCCTTTCACGCTGAATGCCCGTGTTCGGTTCCTAGGCCAGGCCACATGAAATTTTCAACGGTGACAATATACACCTCAGTAATGATGGTGACATTTTCTGAGTATTTCAGCCATGAAAAACTTCTCTACATGCGGTGTCTTAGGACACGTCCTTCGGACTCGGCGATAAACAGTAAGTCCCTTATCATTGAGCTAGTATGAATCGGGCGTCCCTACTGGGATATTTCTGGAACACTTATGTATATCATTATACATTTCTAATAAAAGTTCCAAAACTGTAAAATTTACTACTGATACATCTATAAATTTTCTTTGAATATCAGGTTCCTTTTTAAAAAACAATAAATAATGACTATGTAGAAATTCAAATAATTTGCATGCAAACAAATTTATGACTCCCAAAAGTATTCATATTTAATTATACACTAGCAGGGGGTGGGTGCCTTCGCCAAAATTAATATTTCAAAAAAAAAACTTTAACGGTAGCGAAACCGAGTGCATTTTGAAAAAAGGTGGCTAAGCCACCCCATGCTGCAATATACTTATGTGTAAAAAATTCAATTGGACAATTAATATCCTAGGACTCCACGTAAGTTGCAATAATGCTGGGAATTTCTCTAGCATGATAGAGACAAATTGTGGCATGGGAGGAAAATGTATTCTATACAAAACCTATTATATATTAGGCGGTAGGCCCGTTAGCTACCCAGGAGACAGATTATTGCAATTTGCATCGGGTGAAAGGTCAGTATTTCTTTTTCCATATGTAGGCTACTTCGCTGGTATATGCTCTCCAGGGAGAGATATCAGCATGAAAACTTGGCACAATATAAAGTAGAAGTCGTAGAAAAAATAGAAATTGCTAACTCAGAAAACGCATTTTTTGAGTTATGCCACTCTTTGAGTAAATGAGCGATATATAAGCTATATATTAAAAATTATCACACAAAAGTTGTGGTCCATTTAACCATCTAAATAATATCTGATCACTATCTCAAATTGCAAGCTTCTTCTTTTTCATATACTCTTACCTTAGTTAAATTTTCGAGGCGATCGGACTATTATTGCAACCTACAGAGCAGCTACAAAATCGGATAAAAATTATGTTATTGGTCCATTTCACCCGCTTAATATTTCACGATCACCACCAATAAAAATAGGTGTCTATTCTGGTCTGAACCCAACCTCCATGCGAAATTTCGTGACGATCGGTCCATAATTGCGGCCTAGAGTTTGAGTTTATCTCGTCGAGATATGAAGATTGGTATACCACATTGGGGGTCTATGACCTATATTTCGTAGTGTTACATGCATTTTTCCCAAAACAAACTTATAATACCCATTCCACATAGTGGTGTAGGGTATAAATACATAGTAATCCGTAAAAAATACAGCTTTATAAGGTACGGCAACATCTGTATGGATGACGCCATAACGCCAAATGCTGAGGAATACCAAGGAAACCAAGCAAAACTTTGTGGAAGTCTTTGCATTGTTTCAAATGAGGTCGTGAAAGATCCGCATTTGAACGAATTCCAGGAATGGTAAATATATTCAATTCGTGAAAAAATCAGATCTTTTTTCCTGCATAACATTTAGATGTATCGACTTTCGGGAAATGTCTTAGATAGGTCATCACATGAGAACGGAGCCACAATTCCGACCAAAAGAAGACACTAAAAAATCGAAAACCATTCCCCAATCAAATGAAATTCCGGTTGAATACCATCATCCTAAAATGGAGTACTGAAGATTTTTACTGTCATATGATAAGGGTATATTTTCGACCGATCTTTTCATTCTCGGTTTTTCGCACGAGGTCTACGTTTTAATCCCTGACCAGAATATTAACATTTTCGGCGTAATATTGGCTTACATTTTCTGAGTATTTCAGGCATGAACAACTTTTCTACAAATGGTGTCGTAAGAACGCCATTCGGACTCGGCGATCAAAAGTAGGTCCCATATCATTGAATCAATATAAATCGGCGTACACTTATCAATACGAGAGAGCTTCGTTTCCCTTATCCCTTCGGGAATATATATTTGGAACATTCATAAAATACATGTTTCCACAATACATGCCGGAATGGAGAGGGGAGTCTATAAATATATCAATACGTGTACCAAGATTCATTAAACTACTTTTTATAGCCGAGTTATTTTAATGGAACAGATAATTCTTTAATCAATTCGCTTCTCTTTCACTATTTATATACTTTCCTTTTTCCCGACTAGGCATCCCTATGTACAATAGTACACATTTTCGGCAATACAATAATTTAATGGTGGTGATAAAAAATTCGCACATTTTTGTTTTTGTTTTAATGTCAGTGCAACGGACATAAAGTAAATATTACACCCGCCATGGCTTTACAAGATCAATGATATGGCAAAAGTTCAATGCTAGGGAAAGCAGTGCACGCTGCTACATACATATTTATATGCTTGTAAATTAATTTCGTAGAACCTGTCGTACAAGAGAAATACGCACAGCCGAATACGTATTTGCATTAATTATCTACCTTTATGGACAATATTTTATGGTGTAAAACAAAAAAAAAACTATAACCGAAAAATGAATTTTATTTCGACAAAATCATTCGTTTCCATGTTTTAAGAATTTATTTTATTTATGAAATTAAAAAACCCTTGCAAATGGGGACAATCAGTTTGAAACAGTTTGTAAAGGACGACTCGAACGAACGGTTCTGATTGGTTTTAGCATTGCTCAACCAAAAACTTATATTGGGCCCGCGTTCATCTTAAGTAGATTCCGCTGGTGTTTCCTGAGAACCTTCCTGTCTACACGTTAATGGTAGTGAGCTAACATATAATGTCGTTAAAAGATACATGAATTAGGTGTTGGAGAATTAAAGAGTGTGTCTCCAGAATTAGTCCGGTTGATAAAAGAATTATCATAATTCGAGTATAAGCTAAATTCTTTAAAAATAGTTTTATCTGTGACCCAACTCCGGACGAGAGAAGAGATAAACACATGGAACATATAACATACAATCGCCTAGGGAGAGAACACATGACAGCGGTCCTGGAAATGGCGTTCATATTGTATTAAAAAGTTTACTGCTAAAATCAGTCTTCATGGGGTAGTACGTTAATAATAGAGCTGGTAATGAACACTACCTATACAAACACAATGATTCTTGGCAGTCACCAGGTAAACTACCAGATTGATCATGCTGTTATGGACAAATATGTCTTTGTGCATTTGTATGTAACATACAAAAGGAAACGAAATAGGCCCACAGTTCCTTTTGGGGATATACATTAGGGTTATGACTTTTTGACATTTTTCCTCAAAAATGATTTCCTGTAGCAGGGATGAATGAACTTTTGCCTATTAATCACTATGCTATCGTTTATTCCATTGAAATATAAAAAAAGTTCACGCACAAATGGATTTTAAAAAAATAATGTTTTGAAAAAATATATGAAATGATTTTTTTTTTTTCAAAAAATTATTTTTGTCGCACGAATGAATAAATATAAGCCTACTAATAACTATCAAAACGTTTTTTTCATTCAAATATTAAAAAAGCCGCGAAAAAAGTCACTTTGAAAAAATTATTTTTTTTTTTTGTTTTTTGTTAAAAAATTATATTTTTGAATAAAAGCGTTTACGACATTTTTACGATTCTCAGAATTGAAGAAAAATAGTGAGAAATAAATTGTATGTCATTTTAATTATCTCATGTGGCTCTAAAGTTTATTTTCAATTATATATCTGTTTTCAGTGACTTCAAAAAATTGTCCATAATTTTGATAAATTCAAATTTTAAAATCAATTTGTGCGTGAGGTTTTTTCACCGAATCACTTTATAATTAAGATTTTATATAATCTTATGGCAAAACTCATCACGCTATGATACAGGGATATGAGGTTGTAAAAAAGTCATAACCCTAATATACATATAATCACTTTCTGAGTCGATTTATGCGTGTCCGTCCGTCTGTCTGTCCGTCTGTCCATGTATTTTTGTTCGCAACATACAGGTCGCATTTTTTGTCCGATTCAGCTGAAAATTGGGGACTACAACTTTTTTAGCCATAGGAAGAACGCTATTGAAAAAAATCGGTTCAGATTTGGATATAGCTCCCATATATATTTTCGCCCGATTTCACGTATTTGCTGCACCAAACACGCTATATACGTCCAATTTTGATGAAACTTTGAATGTGTCACTGAATTTTGTCTACAAATAAGTGTGGATATAGCTCCCATATATACATATTTTCGGCCGATTTCACGTATTTCCTGTACCACACACGCTATATATGTCCGATTTCGATGAAATTTGGAATGTGTGACTAAATTCAGTCTAGAAATAAATGAGCCAAATTATATCGAAATCGGTTCAGATTTGGATATAGCTCCCATATATATGTTCGCCCGATTTCACGTATTTGCTGCACCAAACACGCTATATACGTCCGATTTTGATGAAATTTGGAATGTTTGACTGAATTCGGTCTAGAAATAAGTGTGCCAAATTATATCGAAATCGGTTCCGATTTGGATATAGGTCCCATATATATTTTCGGCCGATTTCACGTATTTTATGTACCAAACACGCTATATTTTTCCGATTTCGATAAAATTTGGAATGTGTGACCGAATTGAGTCTAGAAATAAATGTGCCAAATTATATAGATTTGAATTTAGCTCCCATATATATTTTCGGCCGATTTCACGTATTTTCTGTACCAAACACGCTATAGAAATAAATGTGCCAGTCTAGAAATAAATGTGCCAAATTATATCGAAATCGGTTCAGATTTGGATATAGCACCCATATATATTTTCGGCCGATTTCGTGTATTTTCTGCTCCAAACACGATATATAAGTCCGATTTCAATGATATTTGGAATGTGTGACTGAATTCGGTCTGGAAATAAATGTGCCAAATTATATCAAAATCGGTTAAGATCTGGATATAGCTCCGATTTATATTTTACATATTCACAGTGGTGTTGGGCCCGCCCGACTTTGATCCTTTCCTTACTGGTTCTCATATAAATACAATAAGGACCATTATTATAGGTTTCCTTAACATTTATTTAAGGGATTGCCTCCACTTATCACTATTTTTTTGTGGTAAAAATTTTGATCGGACAAAACGGATTGATATTTTGCATTTCTAAGGTAACATAAAACATTTAAAACGTTCTTCAAGTCGAATGGACGTTTTTGCGTATATTTTTGTGGACTTACATCAAAGTTTTGTATTTAAACTAGGGATTTTTTTGTTTAAACGATTGATAAATTTTCGTTTTCATATAACAACACAATATTCGAAAATATTTGTATTTAGGAACTATTATTTTTCAGTTTTTAAAACAAGTCATTCATAACAATTTGTTCCATATGCCACATTATTCGTAACTTGGCAAAAATGGGAAATTTTTTGTTCCAAACGTCATCATTTTTTGGTGCGGAACAATTCGGTTTTGTCTCTTTTTGTTCCATACGCCAAACGACATGGATATGGAACTAAAAAGTTCAAAGTTGTTTTGTTCCATACGCCAGGCTTTATGGATGTGGAACAAAACGACAAGATTTTTTGGGACACAGTGCGGATATGGAACATACCAGGGACGTAAGTTTCTGAACAGAAAATGTACATCATTAACAAGTTTTGTAAGAAAATATTTTAAAAATTTTTGTTTGTAAGCTGTTTTTGAGAGAAACTTCCAATGAAATCTGAATTACTTCTTTATGTCATATCATACCACTATCAAATGCTAATTCCTTAATGAATATACCCCATGTCTATTATTTATTCGAACTGTATAGAACTCTCGAGGCTTAAAACTCATCCGGTTATAACAAAAATAACGAGTTCAGTATTGTGGGAATGAAATATATAAAAAAAATCTATTGAATAAAATGTATGAAGGGTCGGTCCTTCGTGGACTACATATTGAAAGCCAATTAGACATTTGTTTTACTGCCATCGCCAAAATTTTGTTGTTCTGTTTTAGACAAATTTGCTGCTAAACAGTATGAAAAAATAATGAAGACAAATGAATTTTTGTGCGTCACTTGGTTTTTACTTATCATCACCGAAGTATAATTGTAACCTCAGACTTTAGATTACGAGATTATATACACTAGGATTGTATCGTATAGATTTCATCAAAATAATGATTTAAGACTTCACATATGTTTGGACGATATTCGTTCCAGCCAAGATTGAAGTACTTACCACCGTCCGTCCGTCTGTATCTCTGTTTGTCTGGCAGGTTGGAACTCATGATAACTCTCGGTCCTAGTTATGGATCTCGTAATGTTTTGTCCAAATTAAATTTAAGTCATATCGGTAAATCCGCCATAAAAGTTCAAAAAGTTCACTAAAATGGTCGAAGGGACTAACCTAAAATGGTTCGCAAGATTACTTCCAAAAGTACATCAAGAGAATATGTTTGGACAACATCTTCAGGTCTCTTATACAAGTCTAACATAATTGCAGTTTAAAGACTGTTCGATGATTCTTTGGACATTTTGTAGTCTTCTTCACAGCGATATCCTACTTTTTGTGGACAAGTTTATGCTTCCTGACAAAGCTCTAAATACTACGGGGGGCAACTAAAAAGCTTATGGGCGCGGTAACTATCGAGAGGAGTGTCTCTCAAATAATTATTAGTGAATAATTATGTGGGGTTCAATAAGTCCATCAAAGTGTTTGTCATCGAGTCCAAAAACTTCTAATCGTACAATTAAGAAAACAAATTATAACGCTTCTTTTGTAACATAATATTAAAAGTAAAAATAATCCTGGTATCAGAATCTATCTCTTTCGGTAAATAAAACTGTGCAACATTTTTAAGGTAATCTTGTGCAAAAAATTTGAAGTGAGGATTTTTTGAAAGTACAGACCCAAAGTACAAAAGCCCTAGTTCCGTTTTGTTGAGTCAGATACAGCTTGGATTTTATGGCCCCATCTAAACATTATCAAATATCGACTTTTTAAACAACTCGGGGCTATATCTATGAAACCAATGCAAATCTTCTTCTGACCTTTGCAGCAAATTTGTAGAGAAGGGCCAAAATAAAATATTTGGAGAAATGAAAAAAAATAAATTTTATAATATATCTAAAAATTCCATAATTTGTATACATTTCGCACCATATCTCCAAAACTGTTAAATTTTTCTTAATGTTTTCATTTGGAAACATATCAACGACAACGACAGCCGATATTCTTAAAAATTAGGCTAAGATCATCGAAATAGTGAAAATCTTGCTATAGCAAAGACAACGGCAATTCTTTGTGGTTGTAAAATTCTGCGATAAACCATAACGTAGACCTGTATGATTAAAAACTTCAATATACTTCAATAAATTTTACATGGCGACATTACGGAACGTGGTCCGTCTATTGTCTATTTTCAATTCTAAATATCCTACTCTGTAAATATTTAAGGATCCCGATTTACATTAAACGATTTTTCTTGCGGCCATTTTTCTCGTTCTCTTTTAAACTTGCCTCTTGCGTTTATACAGGCAATTCTGTTTCTGCAAGTTTTGTTGTCAAAACGATGAAAATAATGTCAAAAACGAAAAATATAAAAGGAATTGCCTGAAAATTTCCGGTACGAGCAATTTTTTTCCACTTCCATACCCCTTACGTGTCTCTCCTACAAACTGAGACTTGCCGCACGTAAACTCGCCTAATGTAAATTGGAACTAAATATTATGAATTCTTTCTATTGAATTTATATACTTTGTACCATTATTTCATATAAAATATCGAATAGAATATAGAATAGAATATGTGCCAAAAATTTCCAGTCCATCGGACAAAAATTTACCGAGATGTGAGCTTTCGAAGGGAAACATTTATTGTGTTTTGTATGTAGCATAGAAACTAAAAACGTCTTTTCCTCGAAGTGGCACTTTATATGTTTTTGTGGGACTATTGTACACATAAATCATGTGCTTAACCGAGAGAGTTTAAAAAAAAAACTGCTGATGGAGTCAGAAAAAATATCAATTTTGTACAGTGTTTTGTTTTTGTTAAAATCGAAATTTTGATTTTAACTGTTCAAAATTTTTAAAAATTGATTTTTTAATTCCTCTTCGATAATGGACAAGATTATTAGGTTCGTAATGATCCCACAAAAATATATGCTGATCGGTTTATTATTTTTCAAACTGCAGTGGGTACCGCAAACCGCTTTAGTAAAAACAGAATGTAAGATTTTTACAAAAAAAGAAGGTAACTTAAGGTTTAATAGATTTTTTATAAAAAAATGCATGAAAATGGCTTTTCTCATGCTTATAAGTGGCCATAACCCCTTAAAAAAGCTTTACGTAACGCTACAAAACATTTGAATTTTTCATGATTTTTGGTCAAGTTGTGCCCCCCCCGAAATGAAATCCTGCGTACGTCCCTGGAACATACTAGCATCTAAATATCTCAGAAACTATAAGAGATAAAGAAAAACCGACCAAAAAATCTGAAAGAGCATGGTTCAAAACCTTGTAAGGTACCTTTTCGTCCAAGCCAGAGAAATACGTATGTAGGTGATTTGGACACTCACGAGCCACTTGCCAAAAAAAAAAAAACAAATATAAGTGTAGCTTGTCTCTTAGGTGGCCAAATTACGGAGATATCGCAATAGTCGGTAATCGTCGGATCTTTATCTCAGAAACGATTAGGAATTTGGCCTTGCTGTCTTTGGCAATATTGCAGCCATAAACTAGTAGAACTTATCTTTTGAACTGACCACATAAGAAAAACCACATCTAGGACATCAAAATCGATAAAATATAGAAAATTGTACATTGGGGTTATGAATTTTTTACAACCTCATATCCCTGTATCATAGCTTGATGAGTTTTGCCATAAGATTACATAAAATCTTAATTATAAGGTGATTCGGTGAAAAAACCTCACGCACAAAATGATTTTAAAATTTGAATTTATCAAAATTATGGACAATTTTTTAAGTCACTGAAAACAGATATATAATTGAAAATTAACTTTAGAGCCACATGAGATAATTAAAATGACATAAAATTTATTTCTCACTATTTTTCTTCAATTCTGAGAATCGTAAAAATGTCGTAAACGCTTTATTCAAAAATATAATTTTTTAACAATAAACAAAAAATTTAAAATTTTTTCAAAGTGACTTTTTCGCGACTTTTTTAATATTTGAATGAAATAAACGTTATTATAGTTATAAGTAGGCTTATATTTATTCATTCGTGCAACAAAAAATAATTTTTTGAAAATAAATTTTTTTCATTTCATATATTTTTTCAAAAAATTATTTTTTTTTTTTTTAAATCGATTTGTGCGTGAACTTTTTTTATATTTCAATGGAATAAACGATAGCATAGTGATTAATAGGCAAAAGTTCATTCATCCCTGCTACAGGAAATCATTTTTGAGGAAAAATGTCAAAAAGTCATAACCCTATTGTACATAATTGCTGAAATTCTGGTCACTATCAGCTAAACTATTGGGAGTTGAACCAACTTACATTTTGCAAAAATCTTCCAAATAAAGTTCTCAGCACTTCTTCAGAACATTCTGAAACTCTTTTACAACACGTATTTCAAACACAGTTCACCCCAACATATTTATTAAGTCTTCGTTGAATAATATACGGAAAACAACGTGATACGAGTAGAGGCATCTTAATACAATGGAATGTTCTGAAGAGTTGTGTATTACTTTCCAGCGAATATTCTTCCAAAACAAAAAATTAAGAAAAAATTAACGGTTTTGGAAATATGGTGCAAAATGTATACAAATTATGGAAATTTGCGATATTTTTTAACATTTGAGGCAATTAATGTAGTTTGTCGAGTTCATTATTTCTGTAAATATTTTATTCTTGCCCTTATCTACGAATTTGATTCAGAGGTCAGATGAAGTTGCACATAGGTTTCAGATATGTAACCCAGAATTGCTTGAAAAAATCAATATTGCCATAAAATCCAAGCTGGATGTGACACAACAAATCCCAACTAGGGTTGTTGTCATTTGAGTCTGTACTTTCAAAAAACCTTCAGCTCAAATTGTTTGCACAAGATTACCTTAAAAATAATGCACAGTGATATAAGCGACAAGTAAAAAAGTATCAGTCGGCTTTGCCGACAGAGATATTACCTCAGTCAGTGAGGATCGAAATACTTTTTTCCCAAAAAAAACTTATGTATTTAATTTTTGGGCATATCGTGCGCTCCAGCCAGACGGACGGACATGGCTAAATCAACTCCAAATTGTCTGAAACACATTTCGTCCAAATATACTTGAGGTCTAAAACTATTATTTCGATGAGGCACATTTTGCCCGTATGAAAGTGTACATACCCTCGTTAGCATAAATGCTGAGGGTATAAAAATGTTGAACATTAGGGACTGAGACTCCCTAAAATGTTATACGATAAAGACCTTCTGGAACTGAGATGAACGTTAAGTATACATTTTAGATGTGCAAATTGAATTGGATTTTCAATTCGTAAATTACGAGGTGCACGAACACTATCGGTCCTAGGCAACACCGCGTGTTGCCAAACGCCACTTGAATTTTTTTGACAGTTTGACAGTTTTTAACCTATACGTACCCAGGACAGTTTGTCATACGACCATGTGTTGCGTTGTTTACAGTAACTTGAAAAAATGACTTTGCAAAAAAAAAAAATGGAATTTACTAGTGAAAATTTTCGTCCGATAATTTTTCTCAATATTCGACGTGCGTCGATCAAATTAAATATTTTTATGTTGAGATAGGACCATCCTATAGCACTATGAAAAACTGGTTTAATCAATTCAATCGTGGCCGACACTCGCAAACAACGAAGGTCGTGAGGGTTGCCCAAAATCGGCCGTTGTGCCAGAAAAAAATTAAGTCGCGCGTGAACGGATAAGGCAAGATCGCCATGTTATATACCGTAAGATAGAGACATCCTTGGGAATTTCTTCCAGCCACTAACATTTCATATTGCATTAACACCTGGTGCAACGCAATTGTGAATAAAAACCATCGTTGTACTTCAAACGACGTTTATAAGATCGTCACAGATGACCATCTTGGATTTATGCTTAAGATCCCAAAACAAAACAGGAATCGACCGTTTAGGTCTTCGAAAGCGAGCCAAATCCAAGGAAAGTTGTTCATGTTAGAATCACTTCGAAGCAAGTGGTCGCCTCCTTTTTCGGCAAAACTGACCGTGTGGCGACTATACGGCATCAGAAATGTAGGACAAATAATTCTGAGTGGTACACTACAATTTGTTTGCCAGAAGTCTACTGAGAAATTCGATAAACCAACAAGAGAATCATTCCGCACCATGACAATGCGAGCTCTCAAACATCGATTCAAACCAGCGCCTGTTTGACCGGACAAAGCGTGAAATTGATGGGTCATCCGCCGTACAATGTCTTCATTTGATTCCAGCGCATCAAGAAAAAAAGACGTGACCACGATTTTCGTATCCAGAAGATGCTGTAAAAGCGTTCAAAAACTATGTTTTGGAGGTGTCTAAATCGGAGTGGAAAAAGGGATTCAATAATTGGTTTGAGCGCATCAAAAAGCATATAAATCATACTGGATACTATTTAAGAAAACAATAAAACTAGTTTTGATGGCATTAGTTATCGTTATCGTTCAGCCCTCTTATCGTTCTCCTCAGTCATTTTTTTTTTGTGTCGGCAGAACGTACCCAAGGGATTGGACCGATATAGTCCATATGTGACTATATTGACTAAATTTCTATCTTTTGTGGTGGAGGTACCTGAACGAGTAGACCGACATTCCCCATTTTCAAACTTCTTCTAAATTGGGACAAATCGATTGATCCGTCTGAGAGTTATCGTGTGTAGCTGCAAAATTGTCTGAAACGGATTTCGTACAACCTTTCATCGTATCAAAGTTTATATGCAGTCGTTAGCCTAAAGGCTGAGAGTACAAAAGTTATACATATTTAAATAACTTTATATTTGTTGAGAGGTATTCTAAAATTGTATCCAATTAAATCTGTCTACATTGTTCAAAGTCCATTCAATGAAAAAGATAAGTGGACTTCTGAGAGAGCGTTGTCTAATCCAATCACAATTCAAAATTTGTAACCTTAATGCATACGAAGAAATTTAAAAGCAATTATTGAATATTCAATACCTGACCTTCGGATAACATTACTGTTCTGTCACGAAAATTAAATGAGATGAAATACATCAAACATAAAGTCATTTTTATAATCTCGTTTAATAGAAAAAGTAACACAAAAAAAGGCTAATATAAAATATAAAAACATGTCTCTCTTAACATAGCTGCCAACCAAAATCCTTTCTCAACCATATACAACACCTGGATAACCGTAATAAGACGGA